>NC_140253.1:14054709-14157209 GCF_949987555.1 Borostomias antarcticus
TTTACATACAAAAGACGATGGCATGCCTAATGTACAGTTGACCTCTCTGTATGCTGTCTGAACCCAAATCAAAGCATTGGTCTCGTTGCAACGTTCTTATGTGGTTTGAGTGTTCCCCCTCCCTCGTCTCTTCTCTGATAAGACCGTCTCTCTGGTCTCTTCTGTGGCCTTGTTTTGTCACGTTAACCTACGCTGCCTCGGCGCCCAGGCCTTTATCTCTAACCACAACAATGGTGTTTGGCACAGAGTTTACCAGCCATGGAATGTCTTTATCTCATAAGTCTATGGAAGAGGGACACTTCTTACCGAAAACTCAAGCCGACAGCCCTACTCAGAGGTCAATCATCATAATAAGGAAATAGCTAACAGGATCATATTAAAAGGCATTTCTCTGAAAATCAACAATATTCAACAATCCCTCCTAAGATTATACGTGAACACGCAGAATCATAATGATCAAGAGAAATGTTGACTTCCAAAACCTAAACCTGAACAGCCATTATGCAGAAAGAAAAAGAATAACTGAACAGAAAAGCGTGCTTAAGATAAACAGATGAACAGTTACATAATATCCCAATCATTGCTTCCCCCAGCAAGATTACAATTTCAAAGGAAAACAAAATAACTAACAAAATAACTATCTATTAGGTTACTTCATGTATGAACCTAACATCCATACAGGTACACCCTATATAGAATAGCTTCACGTGTCCCTTAGACCATTCCTACAGAAAACCTCCGGGCACTGGATCTCATCTCCAGTCTACTGACGTACGAATGTGACCTCCCTCCGGAAAACATGCCCTGCTAAGGATACAGCAAGATCTGTAAACGCGTGTCGCTAGCTGCAGTAAGAAAGATATGAGCGGATTGCCCTGCAACCAACCAAACAGATCTGTGAAATGAGACACCTCGCCTATGTGTAGCGAATTAGTCATGGCTCTGATCTGTTCAATCTGATTCTGCAACAGGAGTTGATTATCCGCAATGGTGAAACAGCATGTCCGCCTTAATTTCTTACACTGCCTTCCGCATGCTAGACATCTCCTCATTAATCAAACCCTAAGCATCAGTTGTTCTGTTGGACAACGTCCCAAATGCCACTGCAAGTTTCTCAATGTCCGTCACTAATAATTCGACCCCCATGCTATGCGCGAAAAAGAAAAGCAAACTATCTTTCTAGACCCCATGTGAGTGAGTATGCCGTCCACAGCCCCCGCCCTAGTCTCTCCTAGTACGGTGGATTTCAGAATGTTGAATCGGTCTTTCTCCCACTATCCCTTTAACCTCCTACCGCTGAGTCCTGCAATCCTGATGGGTAACCACCCCTGGCAAGGTAACCCCAAACAAACAGGAACCTGTCCAGTTCCTTGGTAGGACCGTCTAGGCCGTTTCCCCCAAACCCAGTAGACCCCCCTAGGGTGCAAGTTCCATCTACCACATTTCGGAGCAGTACAAAGCCTAGTATGCAGACACTGGCTGTGCCCCACATTCCCTGCTCCTCTCTCTCTCTGTAGACAAAACAACCCTGGGTTTTCTGCGGAAGAGAAACTGGTGAACTGATCTGAGCCCACTTTTGCGGTCCTAACCCCACGTTCTCTGTAGGTCCCTCCAGAGTGGAATCTAACCATCAATCTGAACAATCCCTCTTTCTAATTCAGCGTCTGCTACTTCCCTGGAACAGTTGATGTATCGTAGCATTAAAGTAGAGTTAAAGGGGTGTGCCATTTGAGGCACTCCGCTCGCTTGGGAGTCTGGGATCTGCATACACACAAAACATGGTGACACATTCTTCACTGACGTAGCTACCTCATAAGCCCAATTTCAAAGCAAGGTTTTCCACTGCTGACGGTGTTGGTCTAACCATGGAAAACCACAGGATGATAAGACACAAACCCTTCATGATAGCAACTTGAAACCTAGTCTGTTAGTTCGAAATCGAAGTGTCTTCTCCCCGAGAGATGATCTTTAATTGCTGTGTGTATCTCTGCTGTGAAAGGAAAATTACTCCAGATCCGAGTGTCCCCGACCCAGAAATAAATGACCTTTTTAACAAAATACACGTCCCAATACCCCTGTCTCCGTTTTAATGAGTATATCTCAAGTGCAACCTGGAGTTTTTATTCACAGTATGACAATAACCTACACCCTCCACGTCCTGTCCCTGACCAGCAAGCTGTGAATGGAAGATGTGGTTATTGTGTGGTGTGAAAGTTCAAATGTCCCGTCTTGGTCTGTTGACGTCTCCACCCGGAGTAGTGTAGTCTTCCCTGCTGAACTCCAGCACACGTTGATCACCCGTGTCCCAAGTCAACCCGGAAGTCCTTCTCTCCAACTCCACCTGTTAGCACAGAAAAACACAAGAAAACTGCGACAGTATCATGCATTCCACGACTCTGATTGTGATAGCATATCTCTCACTCTCTCTCTCACTCTCTCTCACTCAGACCAGATCTAGAGGTTATGGTTTCACAAAATCCTTATTGTTTCATTATCCTATTTCTAGAAGAGCCCCCCCCCCCTACTCCAGACTGTGACCTTCCGGGAAGGTCAGTTTTAAGCCTGCCTGCTGTCTTAACACCCATTCTCCTGTCCCTTTAGCAGCGCTACAGTCATCCGAGCAGTGGGCACAGGTATAGAGCATTACGTCGTAATTCTCTAAATTGTCGTCTTCATCCCGAGTCGACCCCCACCGCTAGACGGATGGTTCTTTAGCTCAAGGACTCTGCTCGAACAACAGCTGCCACAACTGTCCCTAGTTTTGGGGTGCTAAGCCTGGACGCTATTCTACCCGATGTTTTTAAGTCTGGAGTGGTTGGCTCTTCAATTTATCCAATTCAACGAGGGTGTGTTTACTTTGAGGTGTACTCAGTCTAATCTGTGTCTGGTGGCCGCTACCACCTTGCATTGACTAGCTTGGCTCCAGTTGGGTTTCCCTACTACCTTAACTGCTGTGTGGGTGATGAGCCAGATCTGATAAGGCTCCTCCCACTTTGCATCTAATTTCTCTTCTTTGAAAACTCCTTTATCATTACGTACCGGCCTGGGATTAGAGCCTGTCTCCCCTCGGAGATCTCGCTCCATGCTGCCAGCACCTGTTTGTGGGCCCTGGCCACAGCCATGCTCAATTACTCACAGTAACCACTCAACACCTCACTAGTGAGATGAACATCTGCCTGCCACAGATGACCTCGAAAGGGCTAAGGCCCATCTCCTGATTGTGTGTTGCTCGAATGGAGCAAAGCACGAGACTCAAAGCGTCGGGCCAAATCACGCCCTCCTGATGACTTTGTGAGTCTCCCCTTGATGACACGGTTCATTCTTTCAGTCTGAGTCCACTACTCTGAGGATGATAAGAACAGTGAAGTGAATCTGTGTTGCCAGATAAGGGAGCAACCGTTGTGGTGCAACCAATTTCTGACCTTGTCGCCACACTCGTCTGAGTCCATTTCTGCCCCATTCTCCATCCATGTACACACCTCCCCCCTCTCAGTCTCTACCTGTATCACCTTGTGGTCAGTGACAGTATCAATCTGATACGGGGGTGCAGGTTGGGCTGAGGACAAATGCGCTTGTATGGTTTCTCTGTCACGAGCTGCCTGTTCTGCTGCTTGGTCAACCAGAGTGTTACCTCGACTCAAACTCCATGAGAGTGTCCTTTGACCTTAATCACTGTCACCTGATGGCCTCCATGAGCTCCCTAACCAACTCTCCATTCTTAATGGGCGTCCCTAAATGCTGACAGGAAACCTCTCTGTTTTCCAAAGTTCTCCAAAGTCATGCCATGTGCCTACCGACTGACTACATGGATGTTTGCAGTCTTGCCCTTTAAGTGGAAAGTGATGGGAGACATTTCGCGTAGGTGATTACGCAACACCTGATGCTAGGTGTCTGGGAAGCTGTGTAAACCCAATTGGCGTTCAAGTGAACTGATATTGATCTTCATCAATATTAAAAGCTGTCCCTGGTTGCACCTCTTCTGCAAGAGGGACGCTAAGCCTTGTGTCATGTTGATGACTGAAACCCATTGGTGTTCAGGTTTCAAGGCACTGAAAATGGTGGACCGGTCTCCACCAGGGGCTCTATCTTATCCCCATACTCATTGGCCACTCTGTAGTTCACACAGAGGCGCCATTCACCTGAAGGTTTCAACACAGGCCACACTGGGCTTTTGGAGGCCCTGTAAGTTTCTTCAGAAACCTTCTATCACTTCTGTCTTTTGCCCAGATTGGCAACTCTGCCAAGTCAGGTTTGTTTAACCAACTCCGACTCCATTTAACTTTCCCTTGTGGGAACTGAGGGGATGAATCTATTTGTTAACACCTCAAGGCCCAGTAGGGGTTATCCTACCGGTCCCACACACACAGAGGTCGTGAGAGACACAGATCCCAATTCCCGCAGGAATGGCCTGGTTTTTCTCACCCAAAAATAGGCTCCCCCCCCCATCACCAATGCATGCATGCCTTGCTCTCTCACCATGGTGTCGGTTCCCTCCAGACAGCGATGAGGAGTGACGGTGGCCACCCCCCCCCCCCCTCGCATCGAGGAGAAACTCTACATGTTTTGGCTTCCATTCAAGGTGGTTGTTACACCCAGGCCTCCTGGCTTTTGTAACAGAGCGGCCTCGGACGCGGAGCGGCATCAGCTTCTGAATAATGGGGGAGCCGTGTGAGGGTGAAAGCTGTTCTCTGAGCTTCTGCTCCCACAAAGATGACAGCGTTCTTGTCATCCCTAGCTCTGAATGGGATCTGTGGAGCTCTGGCTTTCTCCTCTACTCTCTTGATCTTGGTGGTGATTGCTTTAGTTAGTGTCACCGACCACCGGGTGACTGGCCTGAGCCATGTTCACATCAACTACATCGCATGGATATTTTACACTAGCCGACCAGCATTCTAGATTGTCATCTGCACTGACAGTAACACAGTAGGGGGCACCAGTTCGAAACAGCTGGTGGGAGTGTTACATCTACAGTACGATACCTCCTCTCTCTCCTGAGCTTGTGAGGAGGGGGCGGAAAACTTGGGCTCCTCCTTTAACCTCTCGTCATTTCTGTCCTCATCTGACGGCATTGTCAGCCCCGCCCCCTGCAGTGGGACGAGCTCACTTTGGTAAGATGAGACAGACCTCCGACCGCCATTGACGGTGTTCTATGTCCTCCTCCGACTCCCCTCCCTAAGCCTACTCTGCTCTCGCTGATAGTCAAGCGACTGGCTGACTGTAGTTTGGCTCTGTGGCTGTGTAAGGGAGGGGCTGAGTCGGGAGCGAGAAAGAACGGCTCCAGCACTCCGCTGGAGCAGATAAGGTCTTGGTTCACACAGTATGATTTTATCACAGTGACCTAACCAAACTGCTTCCCTAGACTGTGCATATATACATGTACATCTAGAATCCATGTGCGACAATACACATACATCACAAACCCATCCAAAACCCCGGTCTTTCACGGGGGCCTTCTCAATCCTTAGAAGTGAAATACCCTCCACCGATCTCTTGCGTGGGCGGGCAACCCCAGGGTGATAACCCTGCTGGTCTTCCTTAAGAAAATCTTAAGGGCCTCATACACCTGTACACAGTATTTCATGCGATAGGCACCCCAGGATGTCCAATATCCTGCTGGTCTACTTTAAGGCAATTCCCTGTCTACCACAGGCTGTCCTTAAAGGTTACATATAGAGAAGTGGTCTACTTCACATAACAAAACAATGCACGCACCTTGGCAGATACCTTGGCATTACAAACATAAGACATGTAGCTACATATAGACATATATTTACATCCAGCACTGGTTTTGTTTTACGTGTTGAGAGACTATGTGTGGTATAGTTGAGATTTACTGATTTGTTCTTTATGATCGGGATATCGAACCCACTCACCCAGTTGGGTCTGATTGTCTGTCCGGGGTCGTTCAGGTCACAGCATGACTGCCAGGCGTCTCCCGTGGCTGCAGCTGTCTGCTTTGGCTGACGACCAGTCTTGGACTTTCTCAGGGTTCGATGTCCGATCCGGGTCACGGCACCAATTGATGAATCTCGTTGTCTTTTATTATTGTCCTTATTTCAGCTCTGCGTTGTGTTTTTTGTTTCCAATAAAAGACGTCCCCAATCTCACACAATACCACACAGTCCATTGTGAATCTCTCCAACACGGGATTTGAGCCTCAGCAAAAGCGGTTTATTCCAGAAGGTTTTACATACAAAAGACGATGGCATACCTAATGTACAGTTGACCTCTCTGTATGCTGTCTGAACCCAAATCAAAGCATTGGTCTCGTTGCAACGTTCTTATGTGGTTTGAGTGTTCCCCCTCCCTCGTCTCTTCTCCGATAAGACTGTCTCTCTGGTCTCTTCTGTGGCCTTGTTTGGTCAGGTTAACCTACGCCGCCTCGGCGCCCAGGCCTTTATCTCTAACCACAACAATGGTGTTTGGCCCAGAGTTTACCAGCCATGGAATGTCTTTATCTCATAAGTCTATGGAAGAGGGACACTTCTTGCCGAAAACTCAAGCCGACAGCCATACTCAGAGGTCAATCATCATAATAAGGAAATAGCTAACAGGATCATATTAAAAGGCATTTCTCTGAAAATCAACAATATTCAACACTACATACTGTATACATGCTTTCCACTCACCAAGCCTATCAGAGATATGAGATTCATGCAGCATTGGACAGATGAAACAGTGTCTCTTAAGACTGAGTCCTTGGAAGCCAGTGGTCCAGATGTATTGTATCCCTCCTTGGTTATTAAAGCAATGTTCCGGGGACAGGAGTTCAAAAGTGATCTGATCAGATTTTGCGTATCGGATTGGATTAAATCAAACAAATGGGTGGTTCAAAAGCAAATAACAGGATTGGGAATCCGATCAGATCAGGTAATCGAATCCTAGCTTTCATCTGGATGAAATATTCAAAATGCGTAGTTCAAAACGCTAAAATAGAATTGGGATCATATTGATCAAAAATATGAGGTTGACCTTCATCCCAGTAGATGGGTGGATTTATGGTGCGTTCATTTATAACTGGGAGGTGGCAAATTGCGACTTGCTACTAGGAATTATTAAATAAAACACTGCATGAACTCGCACTTCCTAGTCGCAAATTCGGATGTTTCTCAGCCCCCAGTTGCTCGAATGCACTAGATATAACTAGGTAACTGTGATATAATGGTATATAGATATAACTAGATAACTGTGATATAATGGTATATAGATATAACTAGGTAACTGTGATATAATGGTATATAGATATAACTAGGTAACTGTGATATAGATATAACTAGGTAACTGTGATATAATGGTATATAGATATAACTAGGTAACTGTGATATAATGGTATATAGATATAACTAGGTAACTGTGATATAATGGTATATAGATATAACTAGGTAACTGTGATATAATGGTATATAGATATAACTAGGTAACTGTGATATAATGGTATATAGCTCGAATGCACACAGGTCGGAGGTAGGTATTTTGCCACTTGCGACCACAAACGAACGCACCATAGAGTACAACTAGAAACGGTGCTATAAATTGTAAAAAGAAAGGCATAATGAAAATTATGCAATATATACAGAATAGAGTGTGGTGAGTGTATGTAGGGTGGTTCACTTTTCACCGTGCTATCGACACGGTAATTTATGCTGCCGAGCTAACCTGCACCGGGGCAGGTTAAATTCCAGATTAAGGATCAAAACGTATGAAGCACTGCCCGCTGACCGATCAATTCACTTGGAAAAAGGCATATGGACGTTAAGATTCTATATCGAACTTCAGTGTGCGAATTAAAAAATAATCTGCAGGGCGCGAACAGTGAGAGCTTCTTAAGAACACTTTTTACAACCAACAAACCCTTTTTGGCTTTCCCCGATATCATACTGTATGAAAAATTGCAGAATGACAGCTGCTTGAGCCTTTACGACTTGTGCATTTACAGTCGTAGACAATGCGCTGGCTTGCATTTAGCCTACCTGCAGTTTCGTGTAGGCTGTGGGTGATGCGGAGAACCAAGTAAAAACACTCATTTAAAAAAAGTCTTTAATGATGATTTATTAGACTAGCCTCCTGTTCCTAGGAACAAAGAGAAGTAGACTACATTTTAATTGAATTGTGATGGCACCAATGCACTTCTTAATAGCATCTTTTAGTTCCTCTTGTATAGAGATATCACATTGTCTAGTTTACTCCAACCTGAAACTTAAAAACTATTGCCTACATTTGCTTTATTAAAGCGTCCACTGCCAGTCTAGGAGTGGCAGCTGAAATAATAAGATATATTGATATAGGCTACAATTGCTTTACACCCCCGCTCTCTAAAAAAAAAAATTCAGCCACATGATTTTTTCCTGCTTTAAGCCCTGACTACTATATAGCTTAAATTCGCAAATCACCCGTTTCATTTGTAGCCTATAATGTGAACACAGCGTTACAGTGTAGGCCTATTCCTATAGTTTGTTTCAAAAGCCTCCTGATCTGCCCATTACACAGGAACGCAGCTCCGGATTTCTAGCGCCGAAACGTGGCTCCGGTCGTATCCAAAGGCCTCTGGGTTCTAGGTTCGTTTTGGCTGAGGTCACTGCTCAAGGGCCCTTCTGGTGCCTAGAAACCTCCCGTCAGGGTATGCAAAAAAAAAAAAATCAGGCAGGCTCTGGCATACCCGGTGCCAGGACCCACCAGACGCCACTGCTGTAAACAGAAGCTCAGAGGGAACACCAGTCTGTCTTGAAACTCGGTCCAGCCTGAATGAATACGTAGGCCTACTCACCAAGTTAGCCTGGGCTTGTGTATAGACCCTATATGACACCTCTTCTGAATCCTATAGGATATGGTTCAGAATGAACTTGGGGTCAGCCTAATTGTTAGGGTCTGAGGCTGGTAGGTGGAAGTAGGACCCAAAAGCAGACAGCAAGCAGGCAGCACGGGTTAAAAAAAAGATTTAATATCAAAAATAAACAAGGAACACCAGGAGGAAACACACTAACATTGACAATGAACTGACAGAGAACAAAGGAAACAGGAGGGCATATATACACTGGGATAACAATCAAGGAACAATGTACAGGTGTGCAAGAAGACATAACGAGACACAGGTGCAAACAATCACACAGACAAGGACATGGAGGGATTCCAACAAGACACCAACGCAAGGACAGAGGAACTAGGGCACAAGGGAAGGGAACAGGGAACGAGGCTGGGACTGCGACTGGGACTGGGCAGAACACTAGAGGGGGGAGTTAGAGGGCCAGGAGTGGAGGGACTAGAGTGACGTGGGACTAGTGAGGGACTGGTGTCTAGAGCTGGGGCTGGGAGGACAACATAGAAGACAAGACAACGAACACAAGACAAAACACATCGAGGCAGAACAAGTGACAAAGTGACCAATGTGTAAAAAAAAGTCTCTGGGGGTAGTGCAGGGGCAGTCACTGGGAGGGGAGGTGCTCAGGGTCCAGGAGAGTTCAGGGGGCGCAGGAGCTCAGGGTCAGGAATCCAGGCCGGGAACAGGGGGTGAGCAGGGCGAACCAGGGGGCGAGGGTCTGGACCAGGAGCGAGCAGAGTGGACCAGGGGTCCGGGGCAGGGTCGAGGGTCTGGACCAGGAGCAGGGGGTGAGCCGGGGCAGACCCGGCCCAAACCATAACACTAATAGGGCAGTTTAATGCCAATGTGCCCCGGGGACCACAGGCCATAGGCTGTATCCTAGTTCAATCTCTACTATCCATGGACAATACCTCATATCTCATGTGCGGCTGTCAAAACGCATTAGTTAAATTGCGGCAGCAGAGCCCTAGCCCTGGTCCAGGGCGTGAGCTTGTGAGGCTCCCCCTAAACGCCGTACCAGGGATCATTTCTCATTTCATTACAAAATAGAAATATAGATCCATAACTTAGGCTTAAAAAAAAATCATTGGAGAAACATAATTTCCAAACAAATATTGCAGAGATCCGTGATAAAAACCACAATTGGATTAATTGATAACTAATCGACCACCCACTGGGCACTTAGTCCAAACTCCAGCACCAGTTATGGGCACGTTGGGGCAGTACCCCACACGCCCGCCAAGAGCCTCTCAGTCTCCGTCTGGTTCAGTACCTCCACTCCCTCAGGCCCCGCCACACGCAGCAGTTCATCAGTATCAGTGGACTCCCTATCACCCTCAGCCTGGGCCCTCATCAGTCCCTCTAACTGTCATGACAGCTGGACCCCAGCCCCCTCCAGCTGTTCAGGCTCCACACAGTCGCCCAGTAGTGACTGAGCTGACCTACCGGGGACCCAGGCCTAGTATCCCAAACTTTACAACTAGGGACCCCAGCGAGTTCACACGACTCAAGATCGCCTTAGAAAACCTGCTGCCAACTGACGGGACTGAGTTGTTCAAATACCAGGTTCTGCTTGATCACCTGAAGTTGGAGGAGGCTAAGTTGATCGCGGACGCCTACCTGAACTCTTCTACGCCGTACAGCGATACTATGACAGCACTTAATAATCGGTTTGGACAGCCGCACCAGATTGCCCTCAGGAGAATCACCAGCGTCCTTGATTCACCAGATGTGCGTCGAGGAGACGTCACTGCCTTTGAGAGGTTCGCGTTACAGGTGCAGTCTCTTGTCGGCCTGCTCAAGACCCTCGGACCAGAAGGAGACGTGGAGCTCAAGTGTGGCTCACATGTCGCTCGTCTGTTAAGTAAGCTGCCTCCGGAGCAACGTTCCGACTTCAGACGTTGTATGTTCCAGCGACCCGGGGCCATCTATTCCCTGGAAGACTTCTCAGAATGGCTACGTTACGAGACCTGGTGCCAGGACTTTGACAATCAACCCCAAGCCAAGTCCAATACCAAAGCTGAGAACCATCGAATGAAGAGATCAGTAGCGATACTCCATGGATCAAAGGAGCAACACCCACCTTACACTGCTCCCAAGCAGGACAGCCCTGGCAGGAAGAACAGTAAGACAACCCCGTACTGTCCATACTGTGAAGGATCAGACCACTTCCTCAGTCAGTGCACAGAGGTCACCAAGTTGTCAACAGGACAGCTGTCGGAGTGGATCAAGACCAATAAGAGATGCTGGCGCTGTGGTAGACCCCACCAGGCCGCACAGTGCAACCTTAGGAAGCCATGTGGTCTATGCCAGGGGAAGCACCTGCAAGTCCTTCATGATGTCAACATCAGGCCAGCAAGAGTGTCAGAGGCAAAGGATAAGACCAGAGAGAACGCTACTACTGAAGTCCTCTACCTTGATCGACCTACAGAGAGTAGTAGAGTCCTGCTGAAGGTCCTCCGTGTCCTCATCCACCACAGTGACAAGACCCTCGACACTTACGCCATACTGGACGACGGGTCGGAGAGGACAATGTTGCTTCTTGCAGCAGTAAGGGAACTGGGCTTACAGGGGACTCCAGAAGAGCTCACACTGCGCACTATCAGGCAGGATGTGCAGAACTTCAGCGGTGCTTCAGTGTCATTCAGTGTCTCCTCCCCAGTCAGGCCTCAGACCAAGTACCACATCTCCCGAGCCTTCACTGCGACCTGCATCGGTCTAGCCAACCACACCTACGTGACGGATGTACTCCGACAGAAGTACAAACATCTGGTTGGTCTACCAATCCCATCCTTTAAGAAGGCCCAACCCCTCCTCCTCATCGGTGCTGACTATCCACACCTAGTCACCCCTACCGAGCCAGTGCGGTTGGGTCCTCCCGGTGGGCCTGCCGCCGTACGGACCAGATTGGGCTGGACCCTACAGGGCCCTACGAAGACGATGGGACGTCACCCACTCCCACAGCAGTGTCTATTCACATCAGTCCGGCCTGCTCCCTCAGAGTTATTCAAACACGTCGAGAAGCTCTGGCAAGTTGATACCATCCCGTTCCAGTGTGATAAGGCTGTGACTCGCCAAAACCAAGATGCAATCGACCTGTTAGAAGCTAGGACCACGCGTGTGGAGGTGGAGGGTGTGCTGCGCTACGCAACCTCCCTGCTGCGCAAAGGTGACATGCCCAGCCTCTCTGCCACTAAGGAGGCAGTTATGCCAAGCTTGAGGATCACTGAACGGCGGCTCAAGAAGGACCCGGAGAGGGCCAAAGCATACTGTGCAGAGATCAACAAACTCGTCCAAGCAGGCTCAGTCATCAAGCTCAGCCCTGAGACCCTCACCAGCGAAGGAGACTCATGGTACATCCCACATCACATGGTGAGCCATAACAATAAGAACCGTGTGGTGTTCAACTGCTCCTACCAGTACCGTGGGCAGAACCTGAATGAGTGCCTGCAGCCAGGACCAACCCTTGGGCCATCCCTTCTCGGAGTGCTGCTGAGATTCAGGGAGTATGCTGTGGCAATCAGTGGAGACATCAAAGGAATGTTCCACCAGGTTCGCCTCCTCCCTGAAGATCGCCGTCTCCTGCGCTTCGTATGGCGGGACATGGACCAGGAGAAACCTCCAGATGTGTTTGAGTGGCAGGTGCTCCCATTTGGCACCACCTGCAGCCCCTGCTGCGCCACATTCGCTCTGCAGCGTCATGTTACCCAGCACAGCCAGCCAGACGACGCGGTCAGGTTCTCTGTCCAGAAGTGTTTTTATGTGGACAATTGCCTGCAGAGTGTACCCACACCCGAAGAAGCAGGAGCTCTGGTTGACGCTCTGAGAGCGCTCCTGTCGTCAGGTGGGTTCGACCTCCGGCAGTGGGCCTGTAACGTGCCTAGTGTCGTCAGCCACCTGCCCCGAGAAGCCCGGTCTGAGAGTTTCGAACTCTGGTTGGCACAAGACAAGAACGACTCTACAGAGTCTACCCTGGGGCTCAGCTGGAGCTGTGAAGCAGATATCCTGGGTTACAAGCACCGTCCAGTAGACTACGGAGCTGTGACCATGAGGAATGTCTACAAGGTCTTTGCGAGTCAGTATGACCCACTAGGATTCATCCTGCCTTATACTACCCGGGCTAAGATGCTAGTGAGGCGCCTCTGGGACAAGCAGCGAGACTGGGACGACCCTATGCTCCCCTCAGACATCGTGCAGGAATGGAAAGAGTGGGAATCTGAGCTGCAGGTGCTTCCACAAGTAACTCTGCCCAGGCCTTACACCCCAGCTGATGCAGACCAGCCAACTGTCTACAGAGAGATTCACGTGTTCTGCGATGCCTCAGAGCAGGCTTATGGCTCAGTCGCTTACCTGAGAACAGTGGATGCCGAAGGTAACATCTATCTGTCATTCCTCCTCGCCCGCTCCAGGGTCGCACCTAAACGCGTACTATCCATGCCAAGACTGGAGCTGTGTGCGGCCCTTACTGGAGCCGAGTTATCCAAGCTACTGAATAGAGAGCTCACCCTGAGAGTTGACCGCACTGTTCTCTGGACCGACTCAACTACGGTGCTGACATGGTTGCAGTCATCATCTTGCTCCTTCAAGGTCTTTGTTGGTGTCCGGGTTGCTGAGATCCAAGAGCTCACCGACATCCACGCCTGGCGATATGTGAATTCCGCTAGCAACCCCTCAGACGACCTCACGCGTGGCAAGACCCTGAGAGAGCTGGTAGAGCCTAATCGATGGAGCCAAGGCCCACCCTTCCTCCTGCTCTGCGCCGAAGACTGGCCTCAAAGGCCTACCACTCCTCCAAAGGAAGATACTGCAGAACTCCGTAAAGCTACCTTCTGTGGTGCCATCTCCACCCAGGTCAGTTCACCTTCACCTGCAGAGAAGCATCCTGAATCCTGGAGTGAGATGCTGGAGATGACAGCTCATGAGCTTCATGGGGCGGCAGAACCTGGAGAGACCATCACAGCTGACACTTATCGGGAGGCTGAGAATCTGATCATCAAGAGAGCTCAGCAAGACAGCTTTCCAGAAGAGTTGCGCCTCTTGAAAGCCAATAAACCGGTGGCTCCCAGCAGCAGGCTACTCACCTTAGCACCAGAGCTAGATGAGTCAGGAGAGCTCATCCGCGTTGGGGGAAGGCTCCGGCGTTCTCAGGACCTGGACCCAGTTGTCATGCATCCGATCGTCCTAGATCCAGCTCATCCTACCACCAGGCTCCTGATCCAGCAGTTCGATAGCCGATTGTGTCATCCTGGCCCAGAACGAGTCTTCGCAGAGATTCGACGCCAATACGGGATCCTGCGGGGACGTGAAGCGGTTCGGCGATATCAGTACACCTGCACCGACTGTAGGCGCTGGAAGGCCAAACCTACGGTTCCGAAGATGGCAGACCTCCCGCCAGCACGTCTCCGCCTCTTCAAGCCGGCCTTCTACTCGACGGGGATGGACTGTTTCGGGCCTATTGAGGTCAGAGTGGGGCGGCGTGCGGAGAAGAGGTGGGGGATCATTTTCAAGTGCCTTACAACCCGAGCAATCCACCTGGATCTCCTCACTTCTATTGATGCCGACTCCTTCCGCAAGGCCCTAAGGAGATTCATCGCCCGTCGAGGAACACCTGCCGAGCTGTATTCGGATCAGGGGACGAATTTCCAAGGAGGCGAAAGGGAACTGCGTGAGTACTTCACTGAGATGTCCCCGGAACTGCAGCAGCAGCTGGCCAAGCAGAGGATCTCGTTCCACTTCAATCCTCCAGCGGCCCCACACTTTGGAGGAGTGTGGGAGCGAGAGATCCGATCAGTCAAGACTGCCTTGTACACAACTATGGGGACACAGCCTGTCCCGGAGGAAGTCCTGCGGACCACGCTTCTGGAGGTGGAGGGGATGCTTAATTCGAAGCCACTCGGTTATGTATCCTCTAACGTCAGCGACCTCGATCCTGTGACCCCCTTTTCCCTTCTGATGGGGAGGCCAGATGGTGCTCTACCGCAGCTGGTGTACCCTGAGAATGAAATCCTGAGTCGTCGTCGCTGGAGGCACTCGCAGGTACTGGCAGACCGCTTCTGGTCTAGCTTCATTCGCCTCTACCTGCCCACCCTGCAGGTCTGCCAGAAGTGGCAGAACTCTCCAGCTGACCTTGAGGAGGACTCTGTAGTGATGGTAGTCAACCCCCAGCAGCCCAGGGCCTTCTGGCCTATCGGACGTGTGGTCAAGACCCATCCCAGTCCTGATGGTCACATCAGATCCGCAGACGTGAAGATCAAGGACAAAGTGTATACTAGACCAGTTGCTAGGCTAGTTGTACTCCCAGCTCTTCCTCGTGGTCAAGATGAGTGCAGCATGTCACCTGTAGATGACTCCACACAATGAGACACTGGTACCTTTTATTTGAGCAAATGTATTTCATCAGGGGCGGCTGTACAAAAGGCCCCTAAGTTTGTAGCCTTTATTTGTTTATTTCAATACTCTTAGTTTGAAAGATGGGTTTCGTTATCTGGCCGCTGATTGGCTACAGCCTGGGCACCCGTATGATGAGCGGTAGTGGTCCCGCTTCTGTGATGACTTACCTAGTTTCGCCGACCAAACAGATCTTTTCTTGCCTTTTTTCCTTATACTTTCCCCTTGTATGTACATGAAGAAACGTGAGTATGCTGCCGTATGTTAATAGATTATATTTCTGTTTAGTTCGTTGCTCCATGATAGAGACTATTAACGTACTGAGATTTATGAATGATGTCGACTAGCGTTTATGCTAGTTAGCTAGTTAGCCGGTGCGTTTGGATAACCCCGGGCTCACACGCTTGCATTTGATGCGTGTCCGTCAACGTATGGCGGAAGGCGTGTCTGCCGCACGCAACAACAACGAATCACATTGTCCGAAACTGCGCTCGCAACAGCCGAGTAGATTCTCCGAACCTGCTAGCGCGCACTATTTTGAAAACCCACCCGTCTTTTCGTTTAGTGCTGTCATGGATGCTAATCTGGTCGAACGTGTGGCGATCGTCTATGCATTGTGGTTGAGGCAACGTGAACGTGGTGCCCGCAGGTATTGGGTACATACTATCCTGCAAACAAACAGCGATTGTCCTCCATCTTGGTATCGAAAAATGTGAAAATCCCGCCTTGCGATGACATTTTTCTCCGTCAAGACATCTGATTGGTCGGCAGCTCCGGCAACGCATCTGAAAGTTGAACATTTTTCAACTTTCGACGCTAGCAACGCAGGCAACGCAACGCACCAGGACAACAACGGAACCAGAATGCCATTCGGCTGCAGCCATTGAAAGTGAATGGCATCCGTCAATGTTGACGCATCAAACGCAAGCGTGTGAGCCCGGGGTTAGCCTCCGGTTTCTCTACATGTCTATGTTAAGGGCATCTCGTGATTGGCCGTGTCCGAAATGCATACTACTTGCTATATAGTAGGCGAGATGCAGCATGCTACATCAAAACTGTGCATACTGTATTTCGCCTACTATATAGTAGGTACTATATAGCAGGCGAAATCGGCGAAAAAATGGCCGAAAATGTAGCATAGTCCAGAGCATACTGTTCCGGAAGTCGAGACGTGATACATCACTGGGCAGTGAGAAAAATAAAAAAAGATGGCGAACGTAGAGGTCACCGGGACCGCAGCGGGAGTTTTCAAATGTAAGTATTGACTTAATTTGTCGATGAAAAAATTATTTTTTCTTACAGATATCTTAGTTATAACGACACAGAGCTACAAATGCAGTTTTGTGTATATAGGTGGGGTAGAAATGACATTTCGAAAAAGAACGTCATGATAGCTAGCTGCTTGCATTGATCTCTGTGGTGGACGTTACGTTAGCTAGCTAGCCCAACTAACGTTAATAGGCTACTAACGTTACAGGTGTTCAGACGGCTCTTGCTCAAAACGTATTAATGTCATAGCTTAAATGTTATTATAGCTAGAATCAAGACAGAGTAACATTTCCATGTAATATGACCATGATTGCTTAAGAAATGTATAAGAAATGTCGAAATTGTGATGAGTTGTTAAATGGCTAACCTAAGCCACCGAGCCTAACGTTACTTGAAGTTGTTTAAACAATTGTCTGTTCATTCCATGATTTAAACGAGTTCAACTGTTCATATATCATATTAATATATTAGTATTCATTGTCCCATAATACTTCTGGATGTATTACAGGGACCAACGACCACACCAGGGACGATGATCCTCTGGAGGACGGCCAACTCCTCCCTGTTTACGGTGTAACCGCATGGGTGGCCCCCATCGCCTCTTCCAAGACCCCGTACCACTTCCACAAAGCGGCTGTGGCCTCCCCTCCCTTTGTGCTGACCCCAGTTCTGGGGCTCTTCAGGTCCTATGAGGTTAGATAACAGTTTTCTAGTGTCATACAAACTGTGAGTCCCTATCAATATATTTGCTATCATGTAGCCTGTAGATCAAAATCACCTTGTACATGGCTACAAGGTTCTCTGTGTGCTTTATCCAGGCTGTCTCCGTCGTCCCCTGCAGCCCAGCTTCTAAGATGTAGGTCCTACATAAATCAATATCCAAAGTAAACAGACCGCTGGATTGCTTCTGAACAACAATGCATACGTTAGTTAACTTACTCCAAGCCTTTCAGCGTGGCGTTTCTCTTCCCCGTGAACAGGGAAGAGTTGGCCGTCCTCCAGAGGGAGGACCGGCTGATGTTGAATGGGGGAGAGAGAAGGCAGAGATGAAGGCTGAGTGGAGGGAGGAAAGGGGGTTGTTTAAGGAGAGGGAGGACCGGCTGATGTTGCTTCTAGAAGCCTCAGTCAAAAAAAACTGTTTTATCTTGTTCCATTATTGTTTTTGTTATTTTTTATTAAATGTATTTTCTTGAATTAAATTGGTGTTTGTGTGTCATTCCTTGTAATGTATTCCCAGTCAAAGAACAAATGTCACTATACCTAAAACCAGTCATTAGAGTCCATTCCTAATGGACATTGTAGTTTGCAATTAGGCATAAAAGACGGAACACACATGTTGGTTCACAATGCTTCATTGGAATTATTCAGAGACGGTTATGAAAGCATCACTGTTTAATGTGTCTGACTAACGACTACTTGATAAGGGAGTTACATGTCCAAAGCGCTCTGCGTGTTGTGTTAAGACCTTCCAAGTTACTGTACATGACATGTAGACATATTAAGACAATGTGTCTGATGTGTAGATATTACACTTTGTTGAAATGTTAATACATCAAGAAGTAACCTTTACATGTATAATGGAAGAAAAACAACCATAAACATTTCTTGGATATTTTTATTACACAATGGTCTTCAAATATACTTTTGACTTGTTTATATTTGGTCAGATCATTAGCTTTCCTTGCAAAAGGTAGACAGGAGATGCGATGAGAACGCTGATCTGTTGTCTCCCCCCAAAAAACTTAAAGAACTGATTACTATGTACAGTGTTACACATACATTTAAATACAAATACATTTAAACAAATGCCTCAAGGCTGCCTATAACCAACTGATCGGTGTTTAAAGCCTCAAGGCTGTCTATAAGGAACAAGGCAAAGCACACTCATGAACTGATAGACTGACTACTTATGGCAGGATGGGGGTAGTCGTGCTCACCAAGAGCTGGGATCCAGGCAGCTTGTGCTGGTGCTGCCGCTGTGAGACACTTTCTGAGGCCATCTCCAGGGTTGGGATGATCTGCAGCAGCAGGACCATGGCCACCATCAAGGTCTTCAACCTTTAAATGGTTAAATGCAATTAGGCCTACTGTAAGTCGCTTAGCAGACACACAAAAGTGTCTGCTCAATATATGACTAAGGTAATTCTGGACAAAAGTGTCTGCTAAATGACTGATTTGTTACCTCCAAAGACTAGCACCTGTGTGTGAATGACAAGACCATTGTAAAGGGTGAGTACTGAGAAAAGCTCTAAATGCAATGAATTATTATTATTGTTATTGCTATTATTAGCACCTCCATGGTCTTGCCCCATCCTCCTGACCATCACCAAGGTTCCTTTGTGTCGATTTTGACAATCTGAAGTCCCTCCTTGTGTCCGCGCCGTCAAAATAGGTCCTCAGCAGGGACGTGGAGGTTGACTTGGGTGTAAGGACCTCTGTCTTCCATGCGAGCCTACAGGGGGGATATTTTTAGGGCAAACTTGAACTCATTTGTGCTTATGGCATATACTTGTCTTTACAATATGATAATAGATAGATGTCATTATCTGTAGAGCTAAAATGCAACATTACAAAGCAGGCGTGTAGTGATGAGTAAACCCAGGTAAACTCAGTTTACCCACCTCTTTAAAATGAGTTGAGTTTTATTGTTTTGCTTACCTGCCTCTCAGAATCTATTTAATATAACATCCCTGGTACAAATGTAACAGTATAGCTAGCCCCAAGCCAGCACATGCGGGGCTATCAACTAACCTAGCTAACTAGCGTAGCTAGCAAGCTAACGTTCAATATTTACCTCAACTATGGTCCTATTTCGGACTGTCATAGGAAACGAATGACTTCCGGTCTCTTCAGAACCGCACACCGGCACCAGAGTGGTGCTCCACGGCTGCAGCCAGCTGAAGAGGACATGATTCAAACGGCAGATACAAGAGTGTTGGTTACGTGCAAATTGGGAAAGGTATACGTTGTTCATATGGCTACTAGTTTACCACCACAGCTATTGCTTATATTTTGCTGACATAGTTGGCCAGCTAAATATTTTAAACTTCTATCACCTCAGAAAACGCTAGCTTGGTTAGCTAACGTTTGCCTATGTGACGCCGTAGACTATACACTATGGATAGGAACGATGACTATGTTTTTAGGCTAATACTCTTCACAAAAACACATAATACTCTTCTCAAATTGTAGTCTAGATCGTATGATAAGAAATGACTGTTACTTATAAAAAATGCGATGATCTGACTGAAGACTTCCACTAGTATAGTTAGGGAATTTTAGCTAATTGTATTGACCATCTGCACAACAAAAAAAGAAGCTTACCAATAGCTTTCTTCACCCATCCCCCAAAAAACAGTTAGACATCCCACAAGCTAATATTGGCAAAAGTTTATTTTCCAATTTTTTCGCCCAGGCCCTCTGAGCATCCCAACTTTGATTGGCTCCCAAGAATTTTCCACAAGGATTTGGGTTTGCACTAATTTATATGTGTTAGTAGACACCTAGATGAACACATTGGTGAAGAAAGCTATTGGTAAGCTTTTTTTTTTCTTTTTTTTTTTTTTTTACAGATGGTGAATACAATTAGCTAAAATTCCCTAACTAGACTGAAGCTGGGCAAGAGTGAGGACAGATTGACACTGGCGATGTTCCGAGCTTGTCCACTAGGTGTCATCACAGTTAAACCTTTGATGCTATCAGCCCAACTTTCAAGCACCCGTGTGCAGGTAATAAAGAAACACTCATATATCTTTCTTACAGGATGACAACCAAGATGGCTTTGTTAAAGTGAAGAAAAGAGACTTGGAGAGGCTGACCACAGAGGTCATGCAGCTCCGTGAGTTCTTACCGAAGGTAGTGAAGGGGGACCTGGTAGAAATGCTACACAAAGCCCGTACTGCAGAGACATGTAAGACAACCAATCACATGACAGAAAAAAACACAAATAAAAAACGACTTCTTTATTAAAAAACAAACAAAACACCATAAATCACCTTCTCCAGGAAGCGTAGGATTCAAATGAGATGGTGTGGAGGAATGTGTGTGTGCTGTGTACAGTGAGGGATCGTCTCGGGCAGGAGCAGGAGCAGCTGAGGCAGGAGTGCCTGCACCTCCGCTCGCGACTGGATGCCGCCCAGAGCGAGTGTCAGAAAGAGAGGGAGGTGAGAGAGGAGGGGGGGGTCCTATCCCCACAGAGCAGAGGTAGTGATAGAAGAGCTAGTTGGAGGTAGGTTTGTGTGCGTGTGTCAATAGGTATAGTTACTACTAACGCGCTCCCCATCCAGTTGTTACACTGGCCCGGAGCGCCATTCACACACCAATGGCGGCAGCTGCCATGCAAGGCGCTTGCCTGCTCATTGGGGGCAATTTTGGGGTTCAGTGTCTTACCCAAGGACACTTCGACAGGTAGTCAGGAGGAGCCGGGATTCGAACCGCCGACCTACGATCACTGAACGACCCGCTCTACCGGGGGGCCCGTCTGTGTGTGTGTGTGTGTGTGTGGGTGGGTGGGGGCCCGTCTGTGTGTGTGTGCGTGTGGGTGTGGGCCCGTCTGTGTGTGTGTGTGTGTGGGTGGGGGCCCGTCTGTGTGTGTGTGTGTGTGTGTGGAGGGGCCCGTCTGTGTGTGTGTGTGTGGGTGGGGGCCCGTCTGTGTGTGTGTTTGTGTGTGTGTGGGGGGCCCGTCTGTGTGTGTGTGTGTGGGGGCCCGTCTGTGTGTGGGTGGGGGCCCGTCTGTGTGTGTGGGTGGGGGCCCGTCTGTGTGTGTGTGCGTGTGCGCGTGTGTGTGTGTGCGTGCGCAGGAGAAGCTGGTCCTGAGAGAGCAGGTCTGGGAGAGCAGGGAGCAGCTCCAGCAGCAGGCAGAGTTCTGTACGGGCCTGGGCGCGGCCTCCTGCACCCTGCTGTGGAGCGCCTCCAGGAGAGAGGAGGCTGTCAAAGACGTCCTGGCCGACGTGAGTAGAGAGAGGGACGGCCCCCCAGTACTCTAACTGTCTGCCTTCTCATCCACGCACTCCCTATATGTTCAGTATTCTCTTCATTTCCCAGCTGCCCCGGGGCCACACTTGATCCCCGCTTCATTGCCAAGCTTATGAATCAATCAATCAATCAAAGCTTTATTTGTATAGCGCATTTCATACCCAGAGGCAACACAATGCGCTTTACAGAGAACAAGGGAGGTGGGCATACGACCCACTCTCTACATATTCCATGAAGCGTGTGTGTCTTGTGTGTTTTTAACCATACTCCTTTTTCATCTATGTCCACTTTATGGCCCAGTTATTACAGGTTTAACAATTTCTTGATTCTCCCTACAATACTGAACTGCTCTATTCACTAATAGAACTTCTTCTTTTTTGAGGGGCCTATTATGAGTATCTACCCCTCTCTTACCTAATTTTTTAGTTTACCTCGTCTCTGCTCTGAAACACAGAAGCGCGAGGCGGGCTAGCCACATCCGTTTCCTGTTCCTGTTTGAGTTTCCTTCTGAGTTTTGCAGCTTTGGTCTTGAAGCCAACATACTGACTAAGGCTGTCTCCCAGTGACTCTTCTAGTTGGATCGCAGCTTCTAACCTTGAAATCCGGAAGCATGGAACAACATTTCCATTCCTGCGGATCCCCCTTTCTACCATGATCATTTTGTGAAACAGTAGTAATCAACATTACTTCCTCAACACAAACATTGCAAAAATAAAGTCTGGCTAATCCAGATAGCTCAATACCCCCATTAGTTGGTGGGCTGAGCGGTAGGCCACTAGGCCGCTCACTCCTTGGGCCCTTCCATCTTAAAAAAGTGGCTGGATCAGCTTTCTACTCCTCTCCTTTGTTCATTCACAGAACGACGGAGATTCACCGTTTAAATTATCCTAAGTGACGTCCCTACACAGTTGAATACAAAACTGTGGTCACAGCTCTAGGATCCGATTAGAGGGAGTTTCCGAAAAACGTGTTCTATAAAGATGAGGACTTGACTTCAGCAGAAAGTTTCCTGTGTTTCATAGATGATCAGATAAGGACGAAGGGAGGTGAGAAAGTACGACACATTTAGAGAATTCATCGCTGATAAAGCCGTCAGCCAGTTCTCCACACGGTTACGTTATATTTATTATCCGACCAGCACTCAAGTCTGGACACAGATGGTATGTTCCTTTCTTGATCCTGATAATGTCCTTGACCACAGGTAAGGCCTGGTCATTTTAATATCTATACTGTGTTGGATACAGGCCAGAACATGATTGATCGAACATGATTCGTCTTCATGATTCAGATCAGATAAGGAAGAAGAGAGGTGAGAAAGTACGACGCATTTAGAGAATTCATCGCTGATAAAAGCACAGTGTGTGTGTGTACCTGTGTGTGTGTGTGTGTGTGTGTGTGTGTGTGTGTGTGTGTGTGTGTGTGTGTGTGTGTGTGTGTGTGTGTGAGAGAGAGAGAGAGAGAGAGAGAGTGGGAGGGGGTGGGGGGGAGGGGAGGGGAGAGAGTAACGGAGAGAGAGAGAAGGCAGAGACACGAAGACTGAGCGGTGAAGTGTTGTAATTTTGTAGGTTTCAAGTTAGCATGTCAGCCATTGTGGAATGTAAGCAATGGATTTTTCGAACAATGTTGAAAACAAAGTTTCTGTTTAACAGAGAGTCACAGAATGCATACAGAAGAGTATGTTTTGTTCTAAAAGTTAGAATACATCACTGAAGATGAGTTTTGTGAATTTAGAGAGAGAGAAAGAGGAGAGGAAAGAAAATACGTTTATTGTGTGTGTGTGTGTGTGTGTGTGTGTGTGTGTGTGTCTTCTTTCGTGTGTCATCATCAGATGTCCAGCTCAGTAGCGTATAGCCACGCCCTCGTCTCAGGTCCCACATCGAAGAGGCCAGCCTCCGAGGGTGGTTTATACAGGGGACAGGCGGTGATTATGTGCTCAGCTGTCTGCTCCGGCTCCCCACACTCACACGTTGCTCCGTCTGCCAGGCCCCACTTCCTCATTGTTGCTCTGTAGCGTCCGACCCCAGTTCGCAGGCGGTTCAGCAGGGTCCATTTCCGGCGCGGCAGTTCCTCTCCTTGAATACCGCCTCCCGGGTCCTGGATGTAACGGTGGATGCGTGTAGGCCCGGCCGACTCCCACTCCTGCTTCCAGGCTGCCGCCAGCCATGCCTCTGTAGACTGGTCCTCAGGGATGGACCTGAGCAGATCTTGTGCCGCCTTGTTGTACGGGTGGCGGGACTTGAGTCTATGGGGGGGCAGTGGCATTGTGGTGGTGTTGTGCAAGATATGCCAGTCGTGTCTTTGGGCTTTCCTTGCTAGGGCGAGGGTAGCAGCCTCTCGTCGTAGGCCGGCCGGGGCAATTCCTGCTAGTACTGGCAGGTGGCACACAGGAGTGGGCTTCAGGCAGCCAGTTATGGTCCGCAGAGCGTTATTTATCGCAATGTCGACCTTCCTGGCATGAGGGCTTCTGCACCAGGCTGGGGCACAGTATTCAGCTGCAGAGAAGACCAGGGCTTGGGTAGAGATTCTAAGCACCTTGGCGGTTGCACCCCAGCTAGTTCCAGCGAGACGTCGGATTAGTGAGACCCTTGATGACACTTTGGCCGTCACCTCTTCAAGGTGTTGTTTGAAGGAGAGTGTCCTATCCAGGCGTACACGAGGTACCGCGGGGCTTGCTGGCACTCCAGGCGCTTGTTGTTTACAAAAACTTCCAGTTCCCTTCTTGCCTCGCTGTTGTTGAGGTGGTAAGCTGCTGACACTGTCTTGCCAATGCTGAGCTGGAGGCGCCACATGCGCAGATAGGCTGCTAGGGTGTCCATGTCGTGGTTTAGGCCGACTTCCATCGCCTCCCATGTTGGTCGTCGCATCATGATGGCCAGGTCATCAGCGTAGCCATATTTCCGGGATGTTGTTTCCGGTAGGTCGTGGATATAAATGTTGAACAGCATTGGTGCGAGGACAGACCCCTGCGGGACGCCATTCCTCAGCCTCCTGAGCCTGCTGCATTGTTCGTCACTGGTCTTTAAGGTGAAGCTGCGGTTCGTCAGCATCTCCATGATGAACTTCACCATGTGCCGGTCGGGGATGGTCTTTAGCAGCTTTAGGTGGAGTCCACGGTGCCAGACGGTGTCGTAGGCAGCTGTAAGGTCAAGCAACACTACTCCAGCCTTCTGTTTTTGCTGGAAGCTGTCCTCAATGTCTTGAGTGAGCAGTGTCACCTGGTCGACCGTTGACCGTCCGCGGCGGAAACCGGCTTGTTCCCGTGGAAGTTGTGGGTCCACTACTGGCTCGATGCGGCTATGGATCATCCTCTCCAAGATCTTGAATGGGACGCAGAGCAGTGATATTGGTCTGTAGGACTTAGGGTCTTCAGCAGGTTTGTTTGGCTTTGGAAGGGCTATGACAGCAGCACGGCGCCAGATCTTCGGGAGCTTGGACCTCCGAAAGCATGCTGAGTAGAACGAACAGAGCCATGCAGATGTTCTTGCGCTCTGGTGGATTGCAAACTCAGGGTGGATGTAATCAGGCCCTGGTGCCTTCCCTTGTTTGGTTTTGCTCATGGCTGTCTGGAGCTCAGCAGTTGTGAAGTCTCCTGACAGGTTAGCATCCACACTGGCCGCCCTACATAAGGAGGACACCTCGTGTGATGTTGTGCGGGCAAAGTTTTTATCTGCACCCGGGAAGCAGCCGTTCTTGAGGAGCTGTGAGGCGATGGAGTTTGCCGTTACTGGGCACCTGGGGGCCGATGGTGTTCTGCCTGTGAGCTGGTTGATAGTCCGCCATGCCTTGCGGCTAGAGTGGGTGAAGTCGATTGACTCCACAACTTCGGTCCACCTTGACCTTCGGGTGGTGTCCAGCTTCTGCAGGAGTGCCGTTGCGGACTCATCCACTTCTTCCCTGGAGCTTGCCTGCTGGTGGAAATGCAGGAGGTGGCTGCACTCTTCATCCCAGCCCGGGATGTACTTTGCATTAAAGCCACGGGGGATGGTTTTCCTTGCTGCCCCAAGGAGTACTTTGCAGTACGCTGCATACCCGACGTCCACGTCGGCATTGTCTGGGTCTGGGAGGCAGACTGATTTTCTTTCCGTCTCCTCAGTGAATGACTGCCAGTTTGCCTTTCGAAAGTTCCATCTCCTGATGGGTTTCCCTGCTACTGGCTGCACCAGGGATGGGACCTTTATGATGGACGGTCGGTGGTGTGAGCGGGGGAACCTTTCCAGGATGCGTCTCTCCGGCTTTTGGGCCGTGTGGCACACAGCGAAGGCCAGGTCCGGGTTGGTGTGGGTATTCCTTGGTAGTTCTTTTGGATCAAACAACAGCAACGCATTGGCGCTGGAGGCCCATTGGCTTAGTGTCTCTCCGTTTGGTGTTGTGTGGCTGTAACCCCAGTCTGTGTTTTGGCAGTTGAAGTCCCCTGCATAGATGGCGGGTGCAGGTTCTAGCGGGAGAGATGCCATGGTCAGCGTTGATGGTGGGGGCTTGTAGACATTGACAACTGATGTGATCTGCACTTTAGTGGACAGCCATTCGATACTCGAGCCTGGTGGGGATTGGCCAGTGGCTGTCCAGCTAAGGTCATCCCTGACAAGGGTCGCAAGTCCATGTTGTTTGCTGTGGATGGATCCGGCAAGCTGGAATCCGGGCAGTTTGAGGATGTTGTCACTGTCACAGTGTGTCTCCTGGAGGAGGACGGCTCCTACTCTGTGGGAGTCGGCGAGGTGGTGGATGACTTCCAGTTTGGCGGTGGTGAGGCCCTCTACATTAAGCTGGAGCACTGACAGGACCTGGTGCTCGATGGTCAGGATGGCCGCCCGTCCTGACGTGGACGTTCGATGTCCCTCCGGCCTCTTGCACCTCGGCCTGCCAGCTGGGTGATGACTGGTTGGTGACATTAGTTTTGCAAGCTGGTCTTGCACCATTTCTTGCTACTCACGAAGGAGGCCACGTGAAGGCTGTCGTCATCTCCTCTGTGTGTGTGTGTGTGTGTGTTTGTGTGTGTTTGTGTGTGTTTGTGTGTGTGTGTGAGAGAGAGAGAGAGAGAGAGCTGCCTGGTCTCACTTGGCAGACTTCAGAATTTGACGTTTGTCCATCTCTTATGTACTGTAAGGCTATCTTAACTATGGAAATGTCTAGAATATTACCTTAGGCTATACTATCTTAACTGGGTTCAGTCAAGGAGGAGTGGGGTAAAGAAAATATCACAGACAACGACTTAGTAGGAAAATTGAACAATTACAGCTGGCAATTTATTTACAATCAAAATAGAATGTACCTCAGAATGAATTAGAAAAAATATAGAGACCCTTCTTGGGCTAAGCACACTCAGTTCGTTACAATATCAAAATAAATCAGAGCTCTGATAGAAAGATAGAAAAAAGGTCTACCCGGGTAGTGTCAGTGTGTGTGAATAGAGATCTCCCAACTTCTCTGTCCTTGTGTTTGTGTGTGCGCGCGAATGTCTCCTTCTCTCTCAGTCACCGAGTGAAGGGGGACCAAGCTGTGAAGGGTGACGTCACGTCCCCTCTCCCGCTCCCGCCATGCGCTGTCCGCTGGCGGAGAATCGACCATACAAAAAAAACAACCTGCATAGCAGGCGATGTACAATCAATGTGTATTCTACTCTCTAAGCACCATATCTGGTTTATTACTCTTTACAATGAAATCGAGAGTTTAACATGTTTTTGAATGATTTTTCACGGTGCCCACCCACATCCATTGTATGACCAAAACGGTGGTAGAGCAATTATCAGACTTTCTCAAAAGTGCTAGTTTTGTCAACGTTTTGATCTGAACCATTGTATAAGATCATAAGTAACCTTAAAACAGGGCTAAACATGCATTTTCCCTTTACTACTCCTTTAACAGCGCTTTAGCTATGCTATGCTACGCTATGGAGCTGTTTCCTGCAAAAGCCTACCCAGACTGCACTGCACACCCAGTGTCCAACAATGCACAGGCAGTATCCAATATCCAATCACCACACTCACCTACTGTATATAATCACCAGATCACCTATCCAGTATCCAATCACCAGATCACCTATCCAGTATCCAATCACCAGATCACCTATCCAGTATCCAATCACCTCTCCGGGGCTCTGCGCCATCCAGGTTTCATGGCTCTCGGCTTTGGCCTCTGAGGGGAGCTGACTGAGGAGACCAGGGCTGCTGCTAGCCCACTGTTGGAGGTCGAATCCACCCCGTCCCAACAGAGTCCTCAACTTCATCAGGATGTTCCTGGCCTCCTCCTCGGTGGCGACACTTTGTAGACAGTTGACTACGTAGAAACTCCGTAGTAGAAGTAGGCAGTGGTTTAGGCATTGCCTTCCGACCTGAAAGCTGCAGTTAAAGAATGGTTGTGGCTGACCTTGTGGTGTGGCAGGTACCAGGACTCCTCCAACCATTCAGCCTCGAGGTGGTCTATCTTCTTAACGTGACTGGCCACCACCAACTTATTGATTTGGGCTCGGTAGACCGCAGCCTGCTGTGGGTTCTTGGCCAACCGTCTCTCTGTGTTCCTGAGGTAATTGCTAACCACTTCTCTCTTCTCAGGAGTGGGGTCACGTATCTCTGTTCTCCTTCAATCTCAATCCTGGTGATTTTTAATCAAGCAGCGCTACAACATACTTATCCTCCTTCGATCGGACCATCTGTTTCTCGCTCTGTGCAGGGCAGTCTGGGTAGGATACTGGGTGCGCAGTGCAGTCTGGGTAGGACACTGGGTGTGCAGGGCAGTCTGGGTAGGATACTGGGTGTGCAGGGCAGTCTGGGTAGGATACTGGGTGTGCAGGGCAGTCTGGGTAGGATACTGGGTGGGCAGGGCAGTCTGGGTAGGATACTGGGTGTGCAGGGCAGTCTGGGTAGGATACTGGGTGTGCAGGGCAGTCATGTCCTGAGTCTTGTTGATGCTCATTTCTTCTCTCTCTCTGTCGTCTCCTCAGGTCTCCAGGCTCCAGTCATTGATCCTCCTCCAGGTTGGTAGAATGGGCATCTGCATCCATAGCAACTAATACACAGTTAAAACACTGCTGCTGGTTTGATTGTATAAGTAAAAATAAGAAGAAGAAGAAGGAGAAAGATAACAAATGTGAAGAAGATGTACTAGGCTACAGTACACAGTGTGCAAAATCCGGGGGGATCTGAGCCCCCTGATTGATACTTGAGACTGCCTGAAAGTCTCAGCTAAATTTGGGGGGGGGGGCGGTCTTGCAATTGTCACTAAAATGTTTTTAAAGCTTACTGTGCCCAGTATTCATGATTCTAAACATTCACTAATATGCTATTTTTGGGGCAAGACCTATATGCACGTCTGTGGAAGCTGAATCTTTTCAACCCTTAATAACAGAAAGATCATTTGCTTGCGATCTCTAGCATGTTTGCTGTGACTGAATTGTGATATACCTGCCTGTTGTGTGTGTGTGTGTACGTCTGTGTGTGTGTGTGTGTGTGAGTGTGTGTGTCGGGTGAGTGTGCTGTGTGTGCATGTGTGTGTGTGTGTGTGTGTGTGTGAGTGTGTGCGTCAGGTGAGTGTGTGTGAGTGTGTGTGTCGGCTGAGTGTGCATGTGCGTGTGTGTGTCGGGTGAGTGTGTGTGTGTGTGTGTGTGTGTGTGTGTGTGTGCGTGCGTGTATGTGAGTGTGTGTGTCGGGTGAGCGAGTGTGTGTGTCTGGTGAGTGTGTGTGCGTGTGTGTGTGTGTGTGTGCGTGTGTATGTGTGAGTGTGTGTGTCGGGTGAGTGTGTGTGTGTGTGCGTGTGTATGTGTGTGTGTCTGGTGAGTGTGTGTGTGTGTGTGTGTATATGTGAGTGTGTGTGTCGGGTGAGTGTGTGTGTGTGTGCGTGTGTATGTGTGAGTGTCTGGTGAGTGTGTGTGTGTCGGGTGAGTGTGTGTGTGAATTCAGGGCTGTGAGTAGCTTTGCTCTGCCGAAAGTCTGTTGTTTTAATTCAGTTTTACACCATATCTTTGTGATCATTTTTAGATATTGGTGCTTTCCATCTACTTAACGTAGTAATTATTTTATCAATCCGACGCTCGGATTTCTGGAGTAGGCTAGTTTGGAGTCACGGTGTTATGCTATTTTTTACACCTCTGCCCCCCTCGCGCGGGGGCACACGCGGATACTACCAGTGTGATGGTTCGGTGTGGGACCCAGGCGCAACAGGAATGGAGGAGGCAAGGAACGGTTAAGCCCGGAGGGGCGATTTAATAAGGTAACACAAAGGGGGAGCCACAAAAAGGGATGCCACAAAATATAAGGGGAGAGAAAAAATAGGAGCCACCAAACTGCCACTAAATAATAAAAATGTTCTTGGCTCAAGGGAGCCAGAGGGATCCGGAGGTGGAGCAGGGTGAGGGCTCTGCTAGCTGGTACAACACAGCAGAGGGGGTCCGGGATACTGGAGAGACGAGGAGGAGAGGCAGGGTGAGTGATAGTAATCACGAACAGGGAACGAGAAAAAACACTACAAAATACAGGTAAGTAAATTGTAGGCTTAGGCTATACTTTACCACATAAAGGTTATGGTAAGATCTGGCGATGAGTGGAGAGTAGACCAGGTTCTTGTAGGGGTTGAAGGTGATTGCAGAACGAGGGACAGGTGTGGTGATGATGAATGGGAAACCGGTGAGTAGAGCCGCGCCCGCGTCATCGTCGGAGACGAGCGCGCCGTTCTTGTTGTTGCGCACGGGCCAATGTGCTGGGCATGTCGGGATCCGACTCTTCGTCACCGGAGTGGGAGGAGACTGCCGAGTCCGCGGAGCTGGCCGGAGACGGGGAACGCCCGGTAGTGAGGGGAAACTCCGGAGAGCCAGAGCGTCGCATGCCTGGGCCGATGCGACATGCGGTAGAGCGCGTAGGACGCCCCGAGCGCGCAGCGAGCCCAGAGGGGAGAGAGGGAGGCGGTTGTGGAGGCGAGGGCATGCGAGCCGTAACAGGACCCCCCCCCCCTGAGGGGAGCCACCCGGCGACCGACCGGGGGCGTCAGGGTGGGCCCGGTAGAAGTCCCGGAGGAGAGACGGGTCCATAGTGAGCTGCCTGGAGACCCAGCTGCACTCCTCGGGGCCGTACCCCTCCTAATCCACCAGGTATTGGAACCCCCGACCCCGGCGGCGCACCTTCAGCAGCCGCCGAACCGTCCACTGGGGATGCCCGTCGACCATCTGGGGAGGCGGAGGAGCTGGGGCAGAAGGCATGAGGGGACTCGAGGAGACAGGTTTGATCTTGGATACGTGGAATACAGGGTGTACCCGCATGGAAGCAGGGAGCTTAAGACGTACCGCAGCTGGGTTCAGGACACGGTCGATCTCAAAGGGCCCAACGAAGCGCGGAGCCAACTTCCTGGAGGGGACCTGGAGCGGAAGGTCAGCGGTGGAGAGGTAGACTCGTTGACCGGGCCGGTACGCCGGAGCAGGAGTGCGGCGGCGGTTGGCCCCGCGGCAGGAGCGCTCGTTGGAGCGGAGCAGGGCCCTGCGGACCTCCCTCCAGACACGGCGACAGCGGCGGAGGTGGGCCTGGACGGAGGGGACGGAGGCCTCCGATTCCTGGAGAGAGAACAGCGGGGGCTGGTACCCGAGGGATGACTCGAACGGAGACCTGCCAGTGGCAGCGCTGGTCAGGGCATTGAGGGAGTATTCGACCCAGGGCAGGTCCTTGCTCCAGGAGGTGGGGTGGAGAGCCGACACACAGCGGAGAGCGGACTCCAGGCTCTGGTTGGCCCGTTCGGCCTGGCCGTTGGTCTGCGGGTGGTAGCCAGAGGAGAGGCTGATGGTGGCGCCTATCTCCCTGCAGAAGAACCTCCAGACCTGGGAGGTGAATTGAGGCCCACGGTCTGAGACAATGTCCCTGGGGAAACCGTGGAGCCGGTAGACGTGCTGGACGAGGAGCTCGGCTGTCTCCGCAGAGGACGGGAGCTTGGGGAGCGCCACCAGGTGGACCGCCTTGGAGAACCGGTCCACCACGGTGAGGATGACCGTGTTGCCCCTGGAGGGGGGAAGACTGGTGATGAAGTCCAGGGCGATGTGGGACCAGGGACGGCTGGGGACCGGGAGAGGACGCAGGAGGCCAGCCGGGGGCTGGTGGGACGCCTTGCTGCGGGAGCAGACGGGACAGGCGACAACAAACTCCCGGACGTCGGACCTCATGGAGGGCCACCAGAATCGTCGGCTCAGGAAGGAGAGGGTGCGGTGAACCCCGGGATGGCACGCAAACCGGCTGGCATGGCCCCACTGGAGCACCCGGGACCGGACCGAGTCAGGCACGAAGAGCCGGCGAGGAGGGACGTTGGCCGGACTGGGTTGGGCGCGTTGGGCCTGCCTCACCACTGCCTCGATGTTCATGGTGACCACCCCTATGACACGCGAGGCCGGCAGGATGGTCTCAGGCTCCGCGGGGGGCGCCTCGGGCGCGTGGAGGCGGGACAGCGCGTCGGCCTTGGCGTTGCGGGAGCCGGGCCGGAAGGTGAGGGTAAAATCGAACCTCCCGAGGAACTCTGACCACCGCGCCTGGCGGGAGTTGAGGCGCTTGGCCGCCCGGATGAAGGTCAGGTTCTTGTGGTCTGACCAGACGAGGGTGGTGTGTTCCGCGCCCTCAAGCCAGTGGCGCCACTCCTCCAAGGCCCCCACCACCGCCAACAACTCCCTGTTCCCGATGTCGTAATTGACCTCAGCTGGGGTGAACCGGCGGGAGAGGAAGGCACAGGGGTGCAACTTCTGGTCCTCCACTGACCGCTGGGAACGAACAGCACCGATGCCTGTGTCCGATGCGTCCACCTCGACCACGAACTGCCTGGAGGGGTCAGGATGGAGAAGGACCGGAGCGGTGGTGAAGCGCTCCTTGAGCGCGGAGAAGGCAGCGCTGGCAGCCGGTGTCCAGATGAACGGACGCAGGGATGAGGTGAGGTGGGTGAGGGGAGCTGCTACCCGGCTGTAGTCCCGTATGAAACGGCGGTAAAAGTTAGCGAAGCCCAGGAAGCTCTGTAGTTGCCTCCGGGTAGTGGGTTGAGGCCATTCGACCACGGTCTTGATCTTGCGGGGGTCGGGTCGCGTCAGACCTCCCTCCACAATGAGCCCCAGGAACTCCACTGATGAGGAGTGAAAGGTGCACTTCTCCGCCTTAATGTACAGGCGGTCCTCCCGGAGATGCTGGATGACCATGCGGACGTGTTGGACGTGCTCCTCAGCGCTCCTGGAGAACACCAGGATGTCGTCCAGGTAGAGGACCACAAAAACGTCCAGCATGTCCCTGAGCACGTCGTTCATGAGCGCCTGGAAAACGGCGGGGGCGTTGGTGAGGCCGAAGGGCATGACGAGGTACTCGTAGTGGCCACGGGAGGTCTTGAAGGCGGTCTTCCATTCGTCCCCCTCACGGATACGCACCAGGTGATAAGCGTTCCTGAGGTCCAACTTGGTGAAGATGGTGGCACTGATGAGGGGTTCGAAGTTGGAGCTCATGAGGGGGAGTGGATATTTATTCTTTACCGTGATGTTGTTGAGCAGCCTGTAGTCGATGCACGGCCTCAGATCTCCTCCCTTCTTTTTTACGAAGAAGAACCCTGCTGCCACCTGGGATCGAGATGGTCGGATGAGACCCTCGGCCAAGCACTCGGAGATGTAGGTGTCCATGGCTGCTTTCTCCAGGAGGGAGAGGTTGTAGAGACGACTGGCTGGGAGAGGGGCGCCAGGGTGGAGCTCGATGGCGCAGTCGTAGGGTCGATGAGGGGGGAGTGTGCTGGCGCGCTCCTTACTGAAGGCCTCTCCGAGGTCGTGGTACATCGAAGGGACCGTAGAGAGGTCCAGAGGAGCGGGACGGGGCCGGTCAACCCGAGTGGAGGTCTGAGCAGCTCGGAGGCAGCGGGCGTGGCAGGTGGTGCTCCAGCTGAGGATGCGCCCCGAGCTCCAACAGACATGAGGGGTGTGGAGTTCCAGCCAGGGCCTCCCTAGGATGAATGGAGCGTCGGGAGAGTGGATGACGAAGGGGCGGACGTCCTCCACGTGGTTTCCCGAGACTGTGAGGATGAGGGGCAGGGTCCGGTGCGTGATGGGGCCCATGGGATGGCCATCCAGAGCGAAAGCCGAGAGGGGCCTCTCCAGAGGGGAGAGAGGGAGCGCCGCTTTGTGGGCGAACTGGACGTCCACGAAGCTCTCGTCAGCACCGGAGTCGATGAGGGCAGGGACGGAGAGCGTGTGCCCCTGCCAGGCGAGGGTGACAGTGAACCTGGCGGCACGGGTCCGGGATTGGGGATGGATGAGCCGGCTTACTCGGTACCCCCTGGCGAGTGAGCCTACTCTTTTTGCCGCCCTGGGAGGTGCAGAGGGACAGGAGTCGACGGCGTGCGCTGGGCTAGCGCAGTATATGCACAGTCCGTTCTGTCTCCGGTGCTCACGCTCTGCAGGGGTCAGTCGGGTCCAACCCAGTTGCATGGGTTCCTCTCCAGCGGTTTTTGGGGGGGCGAGGGAGGCCGGGGCAGGCCGAGAGAGACCGGTAGAGGGAGGCAGAGACGGTCTGGGTGCGCTGTGGTGTTGGTGCGCCCGCTCGCGCCTGCGTTCCCGGTGGTGCTCGTCTATGGCTATGGAGAGGGAGACGAGTTGGTTCAGGGTCGCTGGTCTGTCTCCTCCAGCCAGGCTGTCCTTCATGGCGTCCCCCAGGCCCCGTCGGAAGGCGATGTACAGGGCAGACTCGTTCCAGGAGCAACGGGCAGCGAGGATGCGGAACTCCGTGGCGTAGTCCGCTACTGAGCTGGAACCCTGGGTGAGGGCGGAGAGAGCAGCGTCCGCGTCCTGTCCGTGGACGTCGTGGTCGAACACAGTCCTGAATTCTGCCACGAAGGCTGTGTAGTCCTGCATGTAGGCAGCTGCGCCCTCGCGACCCGCCATGACCCAGCGGCGAGCCCGTCCCGTGGTTAGGTTAGCGATGTAGGTTATGCGAGCTGACGCAGTGGAGAACATGCTTGGCTGGAGATCAAACACATACTCACACTGCATGAGAAACTCCCGGCAGTGGGTGAATGTCCCGTCGTAGGGGGCCGGGGAGGCGAGATGGGGCTCCCGGTTTGGTGGAGCGGTGGGGTTCAGGAACGGAGCCAGGCGGGCACTGAGCGCGGTGACCTGGTCGGACAGGGTGCTGACCAGAGTAGCGAGTCCCCTCAGTCGCTCGTCCTGGGCTTGCTGTTGGCCGGATACCTGCTGCAGTTGCTCAGCTTGGGTCTGTTGGAGGGCTTGGAGTGGTCCGGGAGGTGCAGGTCTCTCCTCCATGTTGGCTGGGTCCAAACTGGCCAGATCTTACTGTGATGGTTCGGTGTGGGACCCAGGCGCAACAGGAATGGAGGAGGCAAGGAACGGTTAAGCCCGGAGGGGCGATTTAATAAGGTAACACAAAGGGGGAGCCACAAAAAGGGATGCCACAAAATATAATGGGAGAGAAAAAAATAGGAGCCACCAACTGCCACTAAATAATAAAAATGTTCTTGGCTCAAGGGAGCCAGAGGGATCCGGAGGTGGAGCAGGGTGAGGGCTCTGCTAGCTGGTACAACACAGCAGAGGTGGTCCGGGATACTGGAGAGACGGGGAGGAGAGGCAGGGTGAGTGATAGTAATCACGAACAGGGAACGAGAAAAAACACTACAAAATACAGGTAAGTAAATTGTAGACTTAGGCTATACTTTACCACATAAAGGTTATGGTAAGATCTGGCGATGAGTGGAGAGTAGACCAGGTTCTTGTAGGGGTTGAAGGTGATTGCAGAACGAGGGACAGGTGTGGTGATGATGAATGGGAAACCGGTGAGTAGAGCCGCGCCCGCGTTATCGTCGGAGACGAGCGCGCCGTTCTTGTTGTTGCGCACGGGCCGATGTGCTGGGCATGTCGGGATCCGACTCTTCATCACCGGAGTGGGAGGAGACTGCCGAGTCCGCGGAGCTGGCCAGAGACGGGGAACGCCCGGTAGTGTGGGGAAACTCCGGAGAGCCAGAGCGTCGCATGCCTGGGCCGATGCGACGTGCGGTAGAGCGCGTAGGACGCCCCGAGCGCGCAGCGAGCCCAGAGGGGAGAGAGGGAGGCGGTTGTGGAGGCGAGGGCATGCGAGCCGTAACAGTATTTGCCTTAAGATGACATTCACAAGCACTGAAAGAGAACGAGAAAAACACACTTCAAATGTTTGTACAGTAATACTTAATGAGGATTGATTCAAAATGCATCCTGTGAAGAGTTTTGGATAATTCACATTATATTGACTACATGAGTATTAAATATTCTTAGCCAGAGAGACTGAGAGCAAGAGAAAGGCGAGCAAGGGAGAGAGAGAGAGAGAGAGAGAGAGAAAGGGGGAGCTCAGAGGAATCAGATTGACGTCAAGTGCATGAGAAGTAGGCTAGTTCTGCGTCTAGCCTACATAATTTCCGAAATACAGACATTTGTTTATTCTACATTATATCTAATTATATACATGAATGTCCCAATGTGTGAGTCAGTTCGAAGGAAAAGCTGCAATGACGATCTAAAATTGCATTCCAGCAACCGGTTCACTGTGTACTGTAATAGGTGCGCATTTTTGTTTTGAATTTAGAAAAAAAAAGTGCGGCTCACTTGACTGCAGTATTTATGAGGAGTCCCTTCTTGTGCCGTTTTGCAAGATAAATCCAAATCGTGCACGTTGTCCAAGTCTCGAGTAGTGAAAGTGTAGCTCCACAGCCATGGACTCAAACTTGCCCTCAAATAAACATCTAATGCCTCGTCTCTGATTCATTAGTCCAATCCACCATCCCAGCAATCAATCATCTGAGCTGGTGCTAGTTTTGTAAAATCATTTTTCGACAAATATTGTAGATCTCCGTTTTCCATGTTGATCGGTGAGTAGCTAGCTAGATAGCTGACGTGACTGTGATTGACTAGCCTCGCGTCATCAGGCTCTCCTCGGGTGATTGACAGACAGATGAATGGCGAGACAATCATAACTGTTAAAATGTCACTGGGAATTCCAATGTAAGCCACTGGGAGCAGGCATACCCTACGCCCTCTTTTAAGCATTTTGGCAAATCCAGATTAGGTTACATTTCGACTGATAACATTTGATGATGATCACAGTGCTCAATGGAGGGCAGTGTGATTGATCTGATAGTTAGGGTATTGTTACGGCTCCGCCTCCGCCTGGGCGCTCTCCAGCTCCCACCACCGTTCCCGCAGCACGCACTCCACGGCCTTCCACTTCAGCTCGCGCTCTGCGCGCCCTCCGACGTAATCACCCCCACACACCTGAAGACGGTTCTGCTAACCAGCTCCGAGGGCGCGGCTCACCTGCTGCCACTAATCATCCAATCACCTCCCCTATAAGAACCCGTTCTTCCCAACGTTCGTCGCCAGTTCTTCCCTAAGATTCCTTGTGGCAAGTTGTGGTTTCTGAAGTTCCCGTTATAGTAGTTGTTATAGTTGTTTTTTTTCCCTTTACTCATTCTACTCTCCACCCCTCCAGATTCCGGTTTTGTTTGCTGCTCTTTTCCTGGACTGACACACGGCTTCCCCGACCCATTCTCACCGGACCTCGACCACGGCTTGGATTACGTTTTCTGGACTTTGTTTGTTGATCGATTGACCCCTGCCTGAACTTGACTACCCTTTTGCCTTGCCCTCTGTACTGCCGCTTTAATATAATAACTGTCCGTCTGTGTCCGTGGTCCTGCGTTTGGGTCAGCTAGCCAACCAGCCCCCTTACAGGTATACTATATATCTATTTTTAGTTTATGATCTGATATTGTTGATCTTATTAGATATGTATAATTCTGCATAATGTAATGACATAGTTTGGTTGTGTGTGAGATGGTGTGTCCACAGTTCAGTGAGCTGCTGATGTTCCTGGGGTGTGGACAGCTGAATAGACATTATGTACCTGAGCAAGAAAACCATCCCAGACAACTGACATAACATCAGGTCTAGTGATCTTGTAATGATAGTGTAATGTAAAGTGAACAGAAAAATCTTCAAGAGGTCGTAATAATTTTACGCAATTGTTAATGTAAAGATGTCGTAATATAATGACGTGTAAGGTGTCCTTCTCTCCCTGCCTCCCTCCCCGTCTGCTTCTCTCCCTGCCTCCCTCCCCCTCTCTCTGTCCGCCTCCCCCTCTCTCCCTGCCTCCCTCCCCGTCTGCTTCTCTCCCTGCCTCCCTCCCCGTCTGCTTCTCTCCCTGCCTCCCTCCCTCTCTCTGTCCGCCTCCCCCTCTCTCCCTGCCTCCCTCCCCGTCTGCTTCTCTCCCTGCCTCCCTCCCCGTCTGCTTCTCTCCCTGCCTCCCTCCCCCTCTCTCTGTCCGCCTCCCCCTCTCTCCCTGCCTCCCTCCCCGTCTGCTTCTCTCCCTGCCTCCCTCCCCCTCTCTCTGTCCGCCTCCCCCTCTCTCCCTGCCTCCCTCCCCGTCTGCTTCTCTCCCTGCCTCCCTCCCTCTCTCTGTCCGCCTCCCCCTCTCTCCCTGTCTCCCTCCCCCAGACAGAGAGAGGAAGACATGGAGAGAGGGAGAGAGACCGAGAGAGGGGGAGGGAGACAGAGAGAGGGAGAGGGAGACAGAGAGAGAAGGAGACAGGGGGAGGGAGACAGAGAGACTCGTAAAGTAGTCCGGGAGCCATGGGGTTGAACCTTGTTTTGTCGGGTGGAATTTTTTTCTTTGCTGTTTCTTTTAGCTTGGGGGTACCTCTTCAAAATATAAGAGGGTGCTCGGTGATATCCCTTGAGCATTTTCAGATATTAACCCCTTCATGCCCGAAAAAGCCAAAATCACACAAAAATAGAGATTTATATAGATTTTTATTTATCATACAAGGGGTGATGGGAAATGTATTGCATTCCAAATGATTAGTATTAACCCTTTCAAGCCAGGCCTGTAAAACAACTTTTGTAGCAGGAGTTATTAGCTGCGACACACAACTCAAGTTCCAGTTGATGCATTTAATCCTATAATGCATCATGCAATATCATAAGTCTCTATTTTTGTGTGTGATTTTGGCATTTTCGTACATGAAGGGGTTAATATCTGAAAATGCTCAAGGGATATCACCGAGCACCCTCCTGTATTTTGAAGAGGTACCCCCAATATCTTTCTACTGAGGTGAATTCTGGGGGAACATGTGTAGTATGTAGAGAATGATCTGTTATAATTAAACCACACATTAGTTATGTTTTTTTTTCCATACTTTTTTTGTAATGCACATGTGCATAAGTGTGGGTGCATACTCACTGGGTGGGATGCACTTGTTTGATTTAGTGAGATACATTTTGTGGGGGGAAGAGCTGCACCCCTTTTCCTGTTGCTCATGTTTTGTTGCCCATATCAATAAATGGACCAACACAAGGCAAACTTGAGTTGTGTGTCGCAGCTAATAACTCCTGCTACAAAAGTTGTTTTACAGGCCTGGCTTGAAAGGGTTAATACTAATCATTTGGAATGCCATACATTTCAGTCCTCCACGTGCTTCAGGGAAGAGCAGCAGCAGCAGCTCAGGACTCGGAGGAAGAAGCGGCCAGCCTGGCTCCTCCTGGGCTTCTTCACCACAACACCCTCTGGAACATCAGGGAGAGGAACATCACGTTACACACAGTTGAGCTGATATCACAGTATGAGATCAATCTTTTTTAAAGCAGCTCACCTGATTGGATGTCAGATCTCACACGCTCCACCTCACCGTTGTCAGGTGTCAGGGCGGCTGTCGGGACGGTTGCCATACCAACAACAGACTGGGAACAGAAAAGTATCATGTTTACAATACATCGACATCAACAGACTAAACATTCCACGTACAGTATCTGTGAACCAGAGATGCAGAATGATCGATGTTGAAGATGAAAGGTTGACTGCAGTTCTTACCGCAGCGCTCCGTGGAGCAGATGTGTCCTCAGCATGTCCAGTCGTCTTCTCCTGCTCCTGTCCCTCAGGCTCTGTCCAGGTCCAGGACGAGCAGGACGGACTCGGCTCAGAGCAAGCGAGTGAGCGGGACAGCTGTGGCTTGACGCGACCCAGGAGGAGCGTCCGAGCCACCATGTTGGCCACCGTCAGACATCTATCCTCATCTCCTGAGAAGGCCTCGATCCCCAGGCTCCGGTTGGAGGAGAACGTCTGACGGTACTCTACGTAGAGCATCTCAGCCGTGGCCCTCTTACCGACAGAGTCCGTCAGCTTCCCCAGCTCCCGACTGAAGGCGCTGCTCTTGTGAGATCTGGCCACGGTGCCCCGGACCATCATGCACATCTGATCAGCCAGAGAGAGGCTCTTGGAGACCAGGTCTTCTCTCAGCGCCTCAGAGGCCGGGTAGAGCCTCTCCAGGAACATGAGGACGACGTGCCTGAGGATCGTGCCGGTGCCGTTGAACTGACATGGTTCTGGGGATTCTCCATCCTCCTCGTCATCAGCATCATAATTCTCATCATGATCATCGTCATAGTCATCGTCATCATCATCATCATCATCAGCAGCAGCATCATCATCCTTGTTCAGTTTGTCCTTCACCTTCATCTCCTGGACCGTCTGGTGAGCGATCTGCCTGGAGAGCCGGGTGATCCACAGGTAGGAGAGGTCAGTAGAGGCCACTGACTCCACAGGGAGGTCGTTGTTCAACTCTCTGACAGCCTGGAGCTCCATCTCTCGCATCATGAGGTTGGTTTTCACCTGCCACGTCTGGCACAGGAAACAGGAAGTACCATTAGAGTCATAGCTGGGATAAGCGTTTACATTCACACACAATAAGACAATATATGATAATAAAAGAAGGTTTTGATGACTATTACTGACTGTATATCTCTCTTTTCCAGTAACTATGCTTTCCTGTCTTCTTACCAAGTGAGCAAGGTTGAGCCCTTCCTCTGATGGTCCCTGGTTGAGCCTTCAAGTCAAACACAGAGCAACTCAACTTTCCTGCCTTTTCTATTCTAACACTGGCTTCTAGTTCACCCCATGGCAGTGGATGTCAATGAGAGGCCTGTACATTGTGGCTTTTAGCTGTATTCACCTCTCTGGGTTGGTGTTCCTTTGGACCACGAGCCAGTCGCTCATGTCCTCTGCTGTGACGTAGGGAGGAACGACTCCTCCGTCACCCTGGCTCTTGAGCACCAGAAACTGTTTCATCAGCTTCTTCTACAAGAGATATCAGAGATTATAACACAGTTCATTTCTATGACACATCTTAGGCTACTGTACACTTGAGAGGCCATACAACTACAGCATTATGTGTGAACTATTGGATTATTGAAATAGTTCAAACAAATCGCTGACATGAAAGCATTTGTAAATGTGATAGGCCTATTCATCGGTTTCAAACCTGCCTTTTGGGGACCAACACAGGTATTTCAATTCATGTGATTGGCTCTACTGCATAGAATCCTATGCAGTAGAACTAATTCATTAATTTGAAACACCTGTGTACATTTGAAACTCATGAAAGATAACCTCGTAGGCTTATACAACCATCCTGATGTTTCACAGAATAAAACCTGAGCCCGAGAGCAGCTAATTAGGCCTAAGATCCAGTCTTTTCTGAAATTAAGCACACAAAAAACATACCTGCTCATTGTAGCTGTCCTTCCAGCAGACATCTGCAGTGGGTAGATAGACAGCGCTCGGACTGAACATCTTGAATTGGGAAAGCAAATAGATTAGTATGCCTATTGAATTGATTGATTAGATAGCCCCATTAAATGTAGGCTAGATAAAACCGTACCTGTGCAGATGTCGGAACGACCTCGGGTAGTTCATAGATGAAATCCATGGTAGGCTTGTGTTTGTGAAAATAATATGAAAGGCACAGAAATACAGGTAATCGCAATGGTTTTCTTTCAGGGTTTTGGCGCAAACTAACAAATTCAGCGAAATCAAACATTCCGTCTCCATAGGAAATGTATACATTCTGTATGCACGTTTCTATGGAAAATGTATACATTCTATATACGTGTCCATGGATAAATCCATTCGGAGCAAACACGCTGTTTCTAAGGGCATGCAACATTTTTTGGAATGTTTCATCCGATTTCCAGAGTTCGAAATCTGACGCTTCAGTCCGACATGTAGGCCTGTGCCTCGTGATCGGGTGGAACTTGGTACACTTTTTGTGAGAACCAGACGACCATCGAAAAAGTTGGTTAATCACTCCAATTGTGGTTTTTATCACGGATCTCTGCAATATTTGTTTGGAAATTATGTTGTAAACTAGTTTAGAAACTCCAATGATTTTTTTTAAGCCTAAGTTATGGATCTATACTTCTATTTTGTAATGAAATGAGGAATGATCCCTGGTACGGCGTTTAGGGGGAGCCTCACAAGCTCACGCCCTGGACCAGGGCTAGGGCTCTGCTGTCGCAATTTAACTAATGCGTTTTGACAGCCGCACATGAGATATGAGGTATTGTCCATGGATAGTAGAGATTGAACTAGGATACAGCCTATGGCCTGTGGTCCCCGGGGCACATTGGCATTAAACTGCCCTATTAGTGTTATGGTTTGGGCCGGGTCTGCCCCGGCTCACCCCCTGCTCCTGGTCCAGACCCTCGACCCTGCCCCGGACCCCTGGTCCACTCTGCTCGCTCCTGGTCCAGACCCTCGCCCCCTGGTTCGCCCTGCTCACTCCCTGTTCCCGGCCTGGATTCCTGACCCTGAGCTCCTGCGTGCCCTGAACTCTCCTGGACCCTGAGCACCTCCCCTCCCAGTGACTGCCCCTGCACTACCCCCAGAGACTTTTTTTTACACATTGGTCACTTTGTCACTTGTTCTGCCTCGATGTGTTTTGTCTTGTGTTCGTTGTCTTGTCTTCTATGTTGTCCTCCCAGCCCCAGCTCTAGACACCAGTCCCTCACTAGTCCCACGTCACTCTAGTCCCTCCACTCCTGGCCCTCTAACTCCCCCCTCTAGTGTTCTGCCCAGTCCCAGTCCCAGCCTCGTTCCCTGTTCCCTTCCCTTCTGCCCTAGTTCCTCTGTCCTTGCGTTGGTGTCTTGTTGGAATCCCTCCATGTCCTTGTCTGTGTGATTGTTTGCACCTGTGTCTCGTTATGTCGTCATATATATTATGCCCTCCTGTTTCCTTTGTTCTCTGTCAGTTCATTGTCAATGTTAGTGCGTTTCCTCCTGGTGTTCCTTGTTTATTTTTTATATTAAATCTTTTTCTTTTTTTTAACCCGTGCTGCCTGCTTGCTGTCTGCTTTTGGGTCCTACTTCCACCTACCAGCCTCAGACCCTAACAATTAGGCTGACCCCAAGTTCATTCTGAACCATATCCTATAGGATTCAGAAGAGGTGTCATATAGGGTCTATACACAAGCCCAGGCTAACTTGGTGAGTAGGCATACGTATTCATTCAGGCTGGACCGAGTTTCAAGACAGACTGGTGTTCCCTCTGAGCTTCTGTTTACAGCAGTGGCGTCTGGTGGGTCCTGGCACCGGGTATGCCAGAGCCTGCGAAGCGCGTGTGATTTTTTTTTTTTGCATACCCTGACGGGAGGTTTCTAGGCACCAGAAGGGCCCTTGAGCAGTGACCTCAGCCAAAACGAACCTAGAACCCAGAGGCCTTTGGATACGACCGGAGCCACGTTTCGGCGCTAGAAATCCGGAGCTGCGTTCCTGTGTAATGGGCAGATCAGGAGGCTTTTGAAACAAACTATAGGAATAGGCCTACACTGTAACGCTGTGTTCACATTATAGGCTACAAATGAAACGGGTGATTTGTGAATTTAAGCTATAGAGTAGGCTTATCTTAAAGGATAGGGGAGACTACATGACCTACTATAGCCTAGTTAATATCACTTCTAAATAAGAATAACAGGAGTCACGTAGGGACAGTTGATGCACAGAGGGAAGGAGAGCAATATTGCAGTGCCAGAGGCACAAACCTAAATTAAGAATATTTAAGCTGACACAGCCAGAACAAATGACAGGGCAGTCAGCACCACTACAGTATAAACCACTGCTGCCTGGCACTGCCGTTTGCTTTCTCAAGTTCAAGACATTGAGCTGAGCAGCAAAGCTTCATATTGCCTGAACATGTGAAGAGAGAACCCTGTTTCATCCTATATTTTCTCTCTAGGTCGTCCTTGGACACGCCGTCCATCGATGCTTCCAGTCTCCCTGACCCTCCATTAGTACTACGTTAGTGTGGGACCCTGTGATCCATGCCTGTGTGTCGGCTCCCACAGCTCCTGGTGTCTCTGGCAGTGACCAGCCAGCCTCATTCTCCTGTTCTTTTCACTCACTCTTGGTGTCACCCCCCATACAGATGCTTGTTGGTAACATATTACTCTCAGTATCCTTTAAAAAAGAATCCTGAAATGTATGTTGTATGCAATATTCATAAATACATAGGTGTGTGTTTGTCCTTAGTCTTGTGAAAAAGTAACTGTACGTTGCTCTCCCAAAACTTCAGGAAGAACACAAGTGTCTGAAGAAATCCTGAACTCTGATAATGACGTTCCAGAGAGAGAACGTTAATGGGAACACGGGATGTCAATTTTAGGCCTTTTTTCTTTATCGATAATTGGTCATTTTAACGATCAGTTAATCGATTAATTCAATAAAAATGCTATAATAATATTAATAATAATAATAATAAACGTTTTTGTTCCTCAATCCGTTGTTATATTTTTTCAACATTCCTCAATCAGTTTTATTCCTTAACATTAGGAATTAGGTTATTAAAATGAAAATAAATCCTTAACTTAACATTCCTCCAAAATGAACTTGCTTAATGAGGAAAAACTGTAACAGAACGAATTATTCTGTTATTCTAACGAAATCTGCACATCTGACATTTAGCGGCCTACTTCTTGTTAAGGAAGATCAGCATGTCGACGTGTTCGGGTGTGAGTTCTATTAATACATCCATGGTTGGGAGCGGAGCCTGGTAACAAGCAGTCCAGCGTTAGAAAATACCCTCTCCAATGGCACTGATGTCGCGGGAATGCAGAGGTACTGCGCGCTAACTGTCAATCTGGGGAATCTCGTGGCGTTAACGTTCCACCAGTCTTCCGGATTTGTATCCAGTTGTGGGGGCGTGTCGCGTACAGAGTTCTCAACCTCAATGTCCATGTTGCCAATAGCAGGAGCGGCTGCGTACTGCTCGCCCAAAAGGAGAGCCATGGCTGAGACATATTACGCACGGCTGCAGCTTCAGCTCCCGGTGCTGGCTGAGCAGCAAGAGAAAGCAGAAGGATGAACTGCGCTTAGCTGACAAGAAAAGAGCACGGCTAGCTGGTGGTGCTCGGAAGAAAGTTAGCTTGGAGCTAGAAGTATAAGGTGGTCTTAACGCCCGCACTCGGGAGTGGTGGTCGTAAACGCCGAAGACTGATTTCTGGGTTTGTGCTAGCGACATTTTCAACTGCAACGGAAAAGTAACCGACTCTCCTACAATTACATATCATAGAGAGCCTTCCTTCATATTTTCTGCTTGTTATGTGCAGATTCAGTTATATAAAAAAGAACACAAATCATCACTATGAATTCTGTGAAGTGTCTCCCTGAAAATATTGCGTGGCGATGCCTCGTCATTGTATTAGAATTCCATATTACTGTACCAACGTTACTGTCCATAGGAGTTGGTGGAATGGGAGTTAACGCAGCCCCCCTCCACGATTCCAAATTGCAGCGCTATCGTCCAAATTAGCAACCCAGTTTAAAACCGACACAACGCCGCTAGATTTGAAAACAGGAATTGTTTAGAGGACACTTTGAGCTACAAAGAAAGCTAAATTGTTATCACCAAACATTGTCTGGTTTTATACATTTACAATTTTTGTGGCGTTGTCGTTGAGTGTGCGTTAACGTAGACACTTCCACTAAACTTTCACTTTCTGTTTACATACCAGTGGGCCACTTTGATTTGTTTTGTTGGATGACACAGGGCATATTTTTTGGTTTGTGCAACGTTTTTGCAATAAAAGTTCTGAAATTTAGGGATTATTTCCATGAGAGTTTAATTTTAAGAAATAAAGGCCTGCCTCTAATATAGGCCTACCTCCAATAAAGGCCTGGGGCTCTAGCTGCAGCTCAGTAAATAAAGTCCCCGGCCACTTTTAGAGGATTTACGGTACACAATCCAATATCGAGTAAAATCCCATTATCGAGTAAATCCTTAACGATCAATTAATCGATTTTCGATTAATGATTGCATCCCTAGTGTTCATTAGTGTTAGTAATTACCAGAGTGTCCAGAGCTCTCAGCTCCTCAAGCAGGAGCTTCCCAGTTGCCGTGAGGTCCAGCACTGGAGGCTGGGGAGACACAGGGGGAATCATAGATTCATTAGCCCTCCTATACAAATCCTTTACTCATCTTAATTTTCATAGAGTACTTTGTCACTTTGTTCTCAGGAAAATCTACGTTTCTGACGCCTCTAACCCCCCAGCCCTGATCAGAGCAGAGTTTCTGACCCCTCTAACCCCCAGCCCTGATCAGAGCAGAGTTTCTGACGCCTCTAAACCCCCAGCACTGATCAGAGCAGACTTACAGGGCTCCACACGGGGATGTAGGGGACCAGGGCTCCCCCAGGGCTGAGAGGAGGCACAACCTCAGATATCTGTGAAAGAGAGAGGGAATGAATTAGAGACATCAACATACATCCTCTTAGTCTGGGGGTGACCTATAAACATAAGATGGAGGTATCTTGTCACAAGGGTGGACTATGGACTAAGCTTGGATGATAGAACCAGCTAGTGGTGTTCAGTAGTGTAAATATTACCAGACAAGAATGGTTAGTGGTGTTCAGTAGTGTAAATATTACCAGACAAGAATGAACCAGTTAGTGGTGTTCAATAGTGTAAATATTACCAAAGGAGAATGAACCAGTTAGTGGTGTTCAGTAGTGTAAATATTACCAGAGGAGAATCAAGCAGTTAGTGGTGTTCAGTAGTGTGAATATTACCAGAGGAGAATGAACCAGTTAGTGGTGTTCAGTAGTGTGAATATTACCAGAGGAGAATGAAGCAGTTAGTGGTGTTCAGTAGTGTGAATATTACCAGAGGAGAATGAACCAGTAAGTGGTGTTCAGTAGTGTAAATAATACCCGAGAATGAACCAGTTAGTGGTGTTCAGTAGTGTCAGTAATTACCAGAGGAGAATGAACCAGTTAGTAGTGTTCAGTATTGTAAATATTACCAGAGGAGAATGAACCAGTTAGTGGTGTTCATTAGTGTTAGTAATTACCAGAGTGTCCAGAGCTCTCAGCTCCTCAAGCAGGAGCTTCCCAGTTGCCGTGAGGTCCAGCACTGGAGGCTGGGGAGACACAGGGGGAATCATAGATTCATTAGCCCTCCTATACAAATCCTTTACTCATCTTAATTTTCATAGAGTACTTTGTCACTTTTTTCTCAGGAAAATCTACGTTTCTGACGCCTCTAACCCCCAGCCCTGATCAGAGCAGAGTTTCTGACCCCTCTAACCCCCAGCCCTGATCAGAGCAGAGTTTCTGACCCCTCTAAACCCCCCAGCCCTGATCAGAGCAGAGTTTCTAACCCCACTAAACCCCCAGCCCTGATCAGAGCAGACTTACAGGGCTCCACACGGGGATGTAGGGGACCAGTGCTCCTCCAGGGCTGAGAGGAGGCACAACCTCACATGTCTGTGAAAGAGAGAGGGAATGAATTAGAGACATCAACATACATCCTCTTAGTCTGGGGGTGACCTATAAACATAAGATGGAGGTATCTTGTCACAAGGGTGGACTATGGACTAAGCTTGGATGATAGAACCAGCTAGTGGTGTTCAGTAGTGTAAATATTACCAGACAAGAATGGTTAGTGGTATTCAGTAGTGTTAATATTACCAGACAAGAATGAACCAGTTAGTGGTGTTCAGTAGTGTGAATATTACCAAAGGAGAATGAACCAGTTAGTGGTGTTCAGTAGTGTACATATTACCAGAGGAGAATTAAGCAGTTAGTGGTGTTCAGTAGTGTAAATATTACCAGAGGAGAATGAACCAGTTAGTGGTGTTCAGCAGTGTAAATATTACCAGAGGAGAATGAACCAGTTAGTGGTGTTCAGTAGTGTGAATATTACCAGAGGAGAATGAACCAGTTCGTGGTGTTCAGTAGTGTACATATTACCAGAGGAGAATTAAGCAGTTAGTGGTGTTCAGTAGTGTGAATATTACCAGAGGAGAATGAACCAGTGAGTGGTGTTCAGAAGTGTAAATACTACCAGAGAATGAACCAATTAGTGGTGTTCAGTAGTGTCAGTAATTACCAGAGGAGAATGAACCAGTTAGTCGTGTTCAGTAGTGTAAATATTACCAGAGGAGAATGAACCAGTTAGTGGTGTTCAGTAGTGTTAGTAATTACCAGAGTGTCCAGAGCTCTCAGCTCCTCAAGCAGGAGCTTCCCAGCTGCCGTGAGGTCCAGCACTGGAGGCTGGGGAGACACAGGGGGAATCATAGATTCATTAGCCCTCCTATACAAATCCTTTACTCATCTTAATTTTCATAGAGTACTTTGTCACTTTGTTCTCAGGAAAATCTACGTTTCTGACGCCTCTAAACCCCAGCCCTGATCAGAGCAGAGTTTCTGACCCCTCTAAACCCCCAGCCCTGATCAGAGCAGACTTACAGGGCTCCACACGGGGATGTAGGGGACCAGGGCTCCCCCAGGGCTGAGAGGAGGCACAACCTCAGATATCTGTGAAAGAGAGAGGGAATGAATTAGAGACATCAACATACATCCTCTTAGTCTGAGGATGACCTATAAACATAAGATGGAGGTATCTCGTCACAAGAGGGGGGACTATGAACTACGATTGGATGATTTAACCAGCTAGTGGTGTTCAGTAGTGTGAATAGTTACCAGAGGAGAATGAACCAGTTAGTGGTGTTCAGAAGTGTAAATATTACCAGAGGAGAATGAACCAGTTAATGGAGTTCAGTAGTGTAAATATTACCAGAGGAGAATGAACCAGTTAGTGGTGTTCAGTAGTGTAAATATTACCAGAGGAGAATGAACCAGTTAGTGGTGTTCAGTAGTGTTAGTAATTACCAGAGTGTCCAGAGCTCTCAGCTCCTCAAGCAGGAGCTTCCCAGCTGCCGTGAGGTCCAGCACTGGAGGCTGGGGAGACACAGGGGGAATCATAGATTCATTAGCCCTCCTATACAAATCCTTTACTCATCTTTATTTTCATAGAGTACTTTGTCACTTTGTTCTCAGGAAAATCTACGTTTCTGACGCCTCTAACCCCCAGCCCTGATCAGAGCAGAGTTTCTGACCCCTCTAACCCCCAGCCCTGATCAGAGCAGAGTTTCTGACCCCTCTAAACCCCCCAGCCCTGATCAGAGCAGAGTTTCTGACCCCTCTAAACCCCCAGCCCTGATCAGAGCAGACTTACAGGGCTCCACACGGGGATGTAGGGGACCAGTGCTCCCCCAGGGCTGAGAGGAGGCACAACCTCACATGTCTGTGAAAGAGAGAGGGAATGAATTAGAGACATCAACATACATCCTTAGTCTGGGGGTGACCTATAAACATAAGATGGAGGTATCTTGTCACAAGAGGTGGGACTATGGACTAAGCTTGGATGATGGAACCAGCTAGTGGTGTTCAGTAGTGTGAATAGTTACCAGAGGGTCCAGAGCTCTCCCAGCAGCTGGGAAGCACAACACTGGAGACTGGGCTGAGGGGGCCTGTATGAGGGAGATCAGATTCTACAGCCCTCCTATACAAATCCTATACCCATCTTTATTTATAGAGTATTTTGACACTGCGTTCTCAGGTAAATATGTTCATGAACCCTTTGATAAACCCCAACCCTGATCAGAGCAGACTTACAGGTGACCACGCAGGTAGAGCACACCTGTGGAGGACCAGGCGGCTGGAGAGATGTTCCTCCTCCGTATCCTGAGTGCAGGAGAACATCAGGCTAGAGGGAGTTTCTGCTGTGAGGCAGTCTAACATGCAACATTCTAGGCCTGTTGTGATTGGCTGTTTTGCGGAGCCTACCAGTGCCAGAACATCCTGCAGGCCCCTCTGTGTGTCCTCAAGTGGAACTATGGGAACATAACAGTTATGTTTACTGGTCTTAATTCTGTAAGGTAATTATATATTTTATAATGGGCCCCTGATAGCAAAGAAAATTAAGTCTCCTTGGAAATAAATATCTCTATTCGCATCACATACTCTCATGCATGTCACACAACGATCTAGATGTCGACTGTTAGAACTTTGTGGCCGGTAACAACCCATAGGTGTCCCTTAGATGCTGTATCCCTGTATTGTCCGTTTTATGTAGGCTACTGAATCATCAAATAAGTAATTTAGTGGGTCTCAGAGAGGCCAGAATATGAATGCTGTCTGTTAACAAGTTAATATCCTGAATCTAAAGGGTATATCACCCTGGGCTTTTTTTTTTAGCCCTTTCCTTATAAGTTCATCAGATACAGCCAATGGCATAGTTAGAGAAAATAAAGCAAAAAGTAACACTAGGCCTATTCAACATTCAGTCGTGTGTGTTTTCTTTCCACTCTCGGTCTTTTGGAAGGCGAGGTTGGACAATGAGTAGACCTCCCATGTAACATTACCTGATGTTGCTTTACCTCTTATCGACGACGCAGGGGGACGGCGATCCCTCGTCTGGTAAAGGTACCGGTAAACGGCACATGCTGCACCTAGACCAGCAGCGAAAAGTACACTCATGATAAAACCAAGCCAGCACTCTCCAAGACGAAATCAAAATGATATGAATGTTTATTGATTAAAAGTACACACGGTTCTTATATTATGACGTCGTCAGTATCATTAGCCGTGGTAGTGATGTCATAATGGCACCAGCAGCACTATGCAGAGCAGACGGGTAACGCTAAACAACACATCTCACCGACGACATGTGGCGCTAAAGCACAATGTTTCACTTGCATCTGATGAGTGGAGGTCTTATACCTCCATGGTGGAGGTGTGTGAGAAAATCATGTTCCTAAATTCCTTTCTTATCTTATCTTTAAAGCTGAGAAGCTTGCTTGACAAAATTGTCAAGTTTGTGTAGTCTGGACTACAGTACATTTTAGTTCTACATTAATAAACAAGTGTCATACCACATTTGGTTGTCATTATTTGTGCAGAATGTTAAGAGATAATAGCCTATAATATGATAAGATATGCAATAGCTTGATTATGTAGCCTATGTGTAACCCCTCGTATTTCTACTGACCACGCAGACCATGCATGTATTAAAAGAACGAATAATAATAATAATCATTAATAGATGCAGACACGTTCTCTTGGTTCACGGAGGCACAATAAACAGACATCAGATTCAGTGGGTGGTTGGCTGTACCCTCTGCTCCAGCCCATAGCTCTGTTCTATAGCAAAAGGGCGCGACGTGATATATTTCATTTCATTACAATACATAACACATTAACAGACTACTACAAGATTAACGGCGTTACCTGGAGGCACAATAAACAGACATCAGTGGGTGGTTGGCTGTACCCTCTGCTGCAGCACTAACAACATAGGGAAATGTTAGCTATCATATTTCAAACACATCAAATGAATATATACAAGGGCGGGATGTAGCAACGCCACAGCAAGACGGGGCGAGCTAGAAACGTACCGTTTCGTAAGTTGAAATGTAAAATATACATTGTTAAATGTTCTTCCTGAAGACGTTTCGTCAATGTGTCGTGACTGTGACTTAGAAAAAGTGTCTGGTTATAGTTGCATGTGTGCGTCAAAGAAGTTGTTGCTAAGTAGCTAGACTAGGCTATCTTAGAGATTAGCCTAGCTCTCACTCTGCGCCCAGCCTACTTGTACACTCGCCATCTAACGATGCACTTATTATTCTGACAGAATTGGTCTTTATGATATATATTACGTTATACCCTCACTCATTCATTGGTCTGTTTTTCCATACGGTGGTTCTCAGGGGAGCGAGTAAGATCAAAAGGATGTTAACTGGCACTGCCCACAGCAACCCGATATTCAATTAGAATAAGGTCATTGATATGGATCAATACCTCTTGTGAGATTAAAAATACTCTGGTTGTGAGGTTTGGTTGACAGCAAGAGGGAGAGAGGAGGATAGAGAAGGAGAGAGGAGTCCACAGAGAGAGCGAGAACCAGGTGAGAAAGTGGACAAGTAGTCAAGACAACGTACTACAGTAAGACAGCTTCTGTTTTGCCCACATTGATTCCACATAACTAAGCAGTGTGATATACTGTTATCAAATGTGGAACCTCCTCTTACATTTATTGACATCACAAATACTCTACTTCATTTATGATCAGATTATATGTCATTTTCTAATTGAATATAATTTGTTTGTGTGTGATTGTCAATGCAAAGACGTGCAGTTGTGTTCACATTAGCAAATCAGTTTGACCTTTAGGGGCTGAGCACCCCTGAAGGTTTGATATGGTTTGATCCTAGAACCGCCCCTGCTCTCTCTCTCTCTCTCTATCTCCCTCTCTCTCTCGCTCCTTCTCTCTCTATCTCCCTCTCTCTCTCGCTCCTTCTCTCTCTATCTCCCTCTCTCTCTCTCCTTCTCTCTCTCTCTATCTCCCTCTCTATCTCCCCCCTCTCTCTCTCTCTCTCTCCTTCTCTCTCTCTCTCTCTTTCTCTCTGTATACTGGAACTGAGGAGTTTCAGAGGAAGAACTGGGAGGGGGCTATGGAGGGAGTGTGTGCCAGACTGTCTAAGTGGAAATGGTTGCTACCACAGCTGTCCTATCGGGGGAGGGTCTTGATTGTTAATAACTTGGTCGCCTCGACCCTTTGGCACAGACTGACAGTCCTGCCTCCACCACAGGGCCTGTTTAGGGGATCCAGAGGGCAGTGGTGGACGTCTTCTGGTCGGGGCAGCACTGGCTGAGGGCAGCGACTCTGTCCCTGCTGGTACAGGAGGGAGGACAGGGCCTGGTGGACATCGCCTCTCATATCACAGCTTTCAGGCTGCAGACGGCTCAGAGACTGCTTTACAGCTTGGACCTGCCTTGGGTGGACACTGCTTGTGTGCTGCTGAGGAGGACTGGACGGCTGGACTATGATAAACATGTGTTTCCGCTCCAACCCCAGTCTGTGAATTTAACTGGTCTCACTCCCTTCTACCAGTCGATGTTGCAGGCCTGGCAGGTTTGTAGTTGTGGTCTCAGAGCTGTGCAGACTCCTTGGATGTTGCTCTTTGAGGAGCCCCTGTTCGGGAACTGTTTGATCACATCTCAGGTTCTGTCTTCTGTCAGCCTGAGATCCAGACTGAGAGAGGCTGGGTGAGTCAAGCTGGGTCATCTGATGAAGACGTCTGTCCAGCAGCTCGCTGATCGGCTGAACATCGGGTCCTACAGACTGCTGCTCAGGCTGCTGAACATCGGGTCCTACAGACTGCTGCTCAGGCGAACATCAGGTCCTACAGACTGCTGCTCAGGCGAACATCAGGTCCTACAGACTGCTGCTCAGGCGAACATCAGGTCCTACAGACTGCTGCTCAGGCGAACATCAGGTCCTACAGACTGCTGCTCAGGCTGGTGGAGGAGGTCTGTGCTTCCCTGCCAGAAGCCCTCAGAGCGTTTGCTGAAGAACGTACTCTATCTGACCAATGGGAGGATGAATATGAGTATGTTCTTCCTTCTCTGGCTGTCTCTCCGGCTGTGGGACAGTGGCAGGAAGAGGACAGAGTTGGGGGACTTGGGGGGGGGGGGGGGGGGAGGCGGTGTATTGCATAAGTGTGAAGGTTTCAAACTCACGCTCTCTGGCAGGGTTGAAGGTGTCGAGGTGGACTGAGTTTTTTGACACAGGATCATCTCTTAAGGGGCTGTTGGCGGTCCCTGTACAAACGTCCTGTTGACAAACGGACGAGTGACCTCCAGTGGAGGATGGTACATGGGGCCATAGCTACGGACAGATATCTGGTGCACCTCCATCCTGGGGGACAGCTGGCCTTTTTGTTCGCAGCCTGAAACTTTGCAGCATCTTTTAGTTCAGTGTCTCTGACTGTTTAGTTTGTTTAGTCAGCTGCAGGTTTGGTTTAAGGGTTTGGGGGAGCGTTTTTCTTTTTCTCTTTTCATTTATGGCCAACGCTATTCTGTAAGTATTTTCTTTCAGGGACAAATTAGCCATTTGGAAAACCAGGCGGAGCCGTGTGAGGGGGGGGGGGGGGGGGGGGGGTGGGCTCAGAGGAGGTGGTCCTGATGCTGAAGGGGCTGCTGGCTGCTAGACTCGGGGGAGTTTGACTTTTACAAACTGACGGAGAACATAGAGGGGTTTGTGCGCATCTGGGGGGTGCAGGGGGTCCTCTGTTCAGTGAGGGAGAACTCTTTGGTTCTCAGGTTCTGATGTGGTTTTATCTTGTTGTTGGGGGTTACTTGTGTGACTTTGTATTTTTAACTTGTGACAAAAGAAAAATGGGGTAAACATGCCTGACTTTGGAGATAAAAGTCTATTTTTTTTCTTTAAAAAAAAAAATCTCTGTATACTCTGTCTCTCTCTCCCTCTCTCTCTCACTCTCTGTCTCTCACTCTCTCTGCCTCTCTCTCTGTCTCACTTTCTCTCCCCCCCCTGTCTCTCTCTCACTCTCTCCCTCTCTCTCTGTCTCTCTCTCTCTCCCCCCCCCCCCCTCTCTCTCCCTCTCTCTCTGTCTCTCTCTCTCTCTCCTCCCCCCCCCCCTCTCTCTCTCTCTCTCTCTCCTCCCACCCCCCTCTCTCTCTCGGCTGTAATTACACTGCCATCTAGTGTTCATTTTGTGCTTGTGCACATCTGCACATTCTTATGCTCCAGATCTAAACTTTCACTTGATTTCAAGCTGTGCTCTCAGGTCTGCTCTCAGGTCTGATCTTAGGTCTGCTCTCAGGTCAAACTGCTCTCAGGTCAAACTGCTCTCAGGTCAAACTGCTCTCAGGTCTGCTCTCAGGTCAAACTGCTCTCAGGTCAAACTGCTCTCAGGTCAATCGAGCTTCTGCTCTTGGTCAGGTCAAGCGTTTCGACACTCTAAACGCTGTCAAGTGAAAGCCCATTCCGGAGCATACAAGCGTGTGGGTTGTATTCTTTTCATTGTGATCAACAGCCAACCCAGCACCCCAGGAAGTGATGTGTGTATTGCGATCATCAGCCAACCCACCACCCCAGGAAGTGATGTGTGTATTGTGATCATCAGCCAATCCAGCACCCCAGGAAGTGATGTGTGTATTGTGATCATCAGCCAACTCAGCACCCCAGGAAGTGATGTGTGTATTGTTTCTACTTGTCATGTGCTTGTGCATGTACCTGGTATCTTTTCCATTCAATCAGCATTGTTGACTGTGGCATATTGAACAGACAAAGTCATGTGTAAATACAGGGCTGCCAGGTCTCACGCTTGAGCATCGAGCATGAGACACACGCATTTCAGCCTCTTCTCACGCTCACACGCCACACTTCACAAATCTCACTAGCACTGCAATGTCCATGGTACTCTTATTTTGAAATAAGTTGCAACGAACACTAATCTCGCCTCCCAGTCGTCCTTCCACCCAAGCGGGGGAGGGAGGGAGAGGGAGTCGTCCCGGGGGGAGGGGGGGGGGGTCTGGTGTGAAGTTGCACAGAGCTCCTGATATGATACCCTCCAGAGCGGCTGTCCCTCCAGAGCTCCCTCCCTCCAGAGTGGCTGACCCTCCAGAGCTCCCTCCCTCCAGAGCTCCCTCCCTCCAGAGCTCCCTCCCTCCAGAGCGGCTGTCCCCCCAGAGCGGCTGACCCTCCAGAGCTGCTGACCCCCCAGAGCTGCTGACTCTCCAGAGCTGCTGACCCCCCAGAGCTCCCTCCCTCCAGAGCGGCTGACCCTCCAGAGCTCCCTCCCTCCAGAGCGGCTGACCCTCCAGAGCTCCCTCCCTCCAGAGCGGCTGTCCCTCCAGAGCAGCTGTCCCTCCAGAGCTCCCTCCCTCCAGAGCAGCTGTCCCTCCAGAGCTCCCTCCCTCCAGAGCAGCTGTCCCTCCAGAGCTCCCTCCCTCCAGAGCGGCTGACCCTCCAGAGCGGCTGTCCCTCCAGAGCGGCTGACCCTCCAGAGCGGCTGTCCCTCCAGAGCGGCTGTCCCTCCAGAGCTCCCTCCCTCCAGAGCTCCCTCCCTCCAGAGCTCCCTCCCTCCAGAGCGGCTTTCCCTCCAGAGCGGCTGTCCCTCCAGAGCTCCCTCCCTCCAGAGCGGCTGACCCTCCAGAGCGGCTGACCCTCCAGAGCGGCTGACCCTCCAGAGCTTCTGTCCCTCCAGAGCTTCTGTCCCTCCAGAGCGGCTGACCCTCCAGAGCGGCTGACCCTCCAGAGCTGCTGCAGTGTGTCTGGGTCTGCTGTGTGTTCTCCTGCTGGCTGGGATCACAGGCCTGGGCCTCCACTGTAAGTCTACTGGGTTTGAAGCTACACCTCCTCAGTACTGATGAACCAGAAATGAAAACAGGGATCATCATCATCTGAGCACCTGCACTCACCAGAATCATTTTTAATCTCCTACAGTAATAATCTATGAATTTAACCCACGTCTGCAATCATGTGTTCTACTGAGCGTTAATCCAACAGGACAGAACACTACTAACGTATAACACAGTACCGTATATCAGCTCAGTGATGTTTCCAATAGTATAGATAGATGTAAAAAATAAAATAAAGCTGTCACATATATTTGACAACTAGCTGCCAAGCATCACCTTCAGAGACATGCTGTTAATGTCATCGAAAGGATCTGTTTTTATTTGGGGGATATTTTGAGAAATCGGCATTAGAGAGCCAACAATGACAACAATGCTAAACTCAAGTTGAAGTATCTCAAGAACCATGTGGATGTTAGAGGGGACTGGGATGAGCGTAGGCTACTGTTCACCGGTCTGAAGGATTCACTCAAATATAACTACGACTTGAAAATGGCGCCATCTAGTGAGAATAAGGTGGCACTGAACATCTGTCACTCCATCTTCTTTAAATGCCAAGGCAACACACACAACACACAGTATATCACACAACACATACAGTATATCACACAATACACACAACACATACAGTATATCACACAACACATACAGTATATCACACAATACACACAACATATACAGTATATCACACAATACACACAACACATACAGTATATCACACAACACACAACACATACAGTATATCACACAACACATACAGTATATCACACAATACACACAACATATACAGTATATCACACAACACATACAGTATATCGCACAGAAATCAATTGAGCCATGCCCGTACTCAAGGGTTTTTTAATATTTAATGGTAAGTATTTTTTTATTTAGTATAGCACCTCTCATAGACAAAGTCACAAAGTGCTTTACAGAATTTAAAAACACAGAGAACATCAGATAAAAGTACGATAAATGACAGAGACAGGACATGAACGTAAAAACACACGGCTAGACATGTGCCTGTCTGAATAGGTTGTGTGTAAGATGGTTGTGAGACGTCTCATGAAGACCTCTGGCCGGCTCCATTCCAACAGTATCACCTGAGATCATAAACTCGGCTCCATTCCAACAGTATCACCTGAGATCATAAACTCGGCTCCATTCCAACAGTATCACCTGAGATCATAAACTCGGCTCCATTCCAACAGTATCACCTGAGATCATAAACTCGGCTCCATTCCAACAGTATCACCTGAGATCATAAACTCGGCTCCATTCCAACAGTATCACCTGAGATCATAAACTCGGCTCCATTCCAACAGTATCACCTGAGATCATAAACTCGGCTCCATTCCAACAGTATCACCTGAGATCGTAACCGCATATCAACCTGACACATCTGTGTCACTATGGGGAAAAACTGACATTTCAGCATCCTATCCTTTACAGATAATACGAAAAAGGGCTTTAGCTAAGAAGGGAGGTTGACTCGTTAGAAACTAATCTGGGAGTAGATCAGCTCGCTCAGACAATATGTAGTCGGGGGTGGATCATTGGAAAGAGTGGCAGTGAAGTTAAGTTCCTTCTCTCTGACTCTTTCATCAGCAGTCCCTCGTGCATCCTGGGCGTGGATCCTTTTTTGAGGTTAATTCTGAGGCTTTGCAAAAAAAAACGAAAAAAAAACGACAGCCAGACATTTTGAAAGGAACACACTGTCCCACACCTCCAGCAGCAGCGGTCGCCGGTCCGATTCCCCCCGCGAGAGCGACGTCTAACGCCGAGGACATGTCCCTGGTCTCCTGCCTCCTCGTCCTGGGTAAGACACCGCTGGCGGCCCGTCCTCTTAAGCCGCTAAGTGTGTGAAGTGTGCGTTTTTGTAATTGTTACCTGTGTAGAATTGAGAGGTTCTTGTTTTTTTGGCTGGCTCGACTTAGAATGTATGTTGGAAGCCAGCAGGCACAGTTGTTTTGTATAATGTGAACTATAATTAACTGTCATTTATGTATTTATTTATTGAGATTATACCTTATATCGTGGATGGAGAAACGTTTTTCCTTTTTCAAATAAGTGTGGAACAAGAAATGTCTCACCCAGTTCTGTCATGTTGGTGTCCTGGGCGTGTTGAAGACGTCATCTACTGTATGTGATTTTTGCTTATAGATTGTAAACTGTGCATTATCATCTCCAGGTCTAACCCTGACCTCTACTACTGCCGACAAAACGTTTGGCCATCACCAAAAAAACTCTACGGTTAACTCTGAACCAAAAGAGTTTGACCGTCGTCAAAATGTGTCTTTGATGTCCACTGGACCAGAGGGAAACAACTTTGTAGCTGATGAACAGCCTAACACCTACCCTACCAACATATCAAGCACTGAAGCAACCCCAGCTCCGTCTGCAACTGAACAATTATCAACGTTGAACTTATCCTCCACCATGACATCAGGTAAGAACAGCTGGTCTGGGATCTGTGTGGCCCTATGTCATGTGTTTTTGGTGACAGTGACCTAGCAGTCATTTTCTCTAACGCGCTTTTGTTATACATGTCTTCACTGAACACTTCTACAGACGTCAATGTTACAGGACACAAGTCTGTGGCCGAATCTTCTGTGGCTCCCTCTACCCCAGCCCCAGTCACGCCGTCTAAAATTAGTCCGATTTCAACTACCCCTGGTCTGACTGCCACTACCCCTGCTCCCACTTCCTCTACCCCTCGGCCTACTACCCCTACCACTGTGATCACTGGTGAGTTGAGCGGTCCACAATTGGTCTGTTTTATACTTGTAATGTCCCTGGTGTTCTGCTGTGGTCATCCTGTTGTATGGAGAGTGGGTATAGGCCGTGATCGCCTGCCTCAGTTGGGCCTACGAAGGTCACATCTGGGTCAAATGATTTTGGCGCAGGAAGCATTTGTTTGAGCCTGCCAGCGGACTACTGGGGTACTGGGCCCTTCTGAGACCAGCGCATCCGCTCTGCAGCTCCAGGCTGGTTCAGACAAGCCCAGACAAGGCGTGTTAAAGGTTTTCCCCAGCTCGGACGGACTGTAGTCCACTGGTAACGGTGACGTGACGCATGACCCAGCTCTTATCCATTGTCCAGCTCCTTGGTTTTCAGTGAACACTGGTGGTCTGGCCTTTATGGGAAACGGTCACAGTGACTGAACGACCAGAACTGGTCCGTCTGGGACAGTGTTAAAGCGGGTGCCGTATTGTCCAGATGTCTGTGATGGTCAGGGTGTGTCCTATAGATGTCCTATAGATAGCAGGACAGCCTTCCCCCTCTCACGACCGCTGCCTCCCTCTGCCTTCCAAGCAAACCCGTCTCTTGTCTGTGGTTGGTTGTGCTGTGTGTGTGTGCATGTGTGGGTGTGCGTGTGTTTGTGTGTGTGTGCATGTGTGTGTCTGCGTGTGCGTGTGTGTGCATGTGTGTGGTGTGTGTGCATGCGTGTGAGCAGCTTAGAGACAGGCTGGCGTTAGGATAAACGGAAGTGCAATCGGTTGTCTTGCATGCAAAGGCACCCATGTAAAACCACTGGGATTAGATAAGTTCAGAAATCCAGCCATTTACAGAGTTTGGTCCACAGGCTCCATCCCTCAATTAACCTTTTTAGTTTTTACAATGATAAAGAAGTCAATTTCAGGGCTGATTACTGTAGATTAATAAAGACTGGTGCAAAACATTGATCCCTCTTTAAGAGGTTATCAAGAGACGAAGCTGAACGGTTCTTTTTCTTCCACAGCCAAACCACCGCCCAAAGCAGCTAGCAGCGCTGGTATGACATCACTTCCTCATCATTTCTCTTGAATTTGGTAAATAAACAATAGACGTTGCAAATAGTTATTTACTTCACATTGCAATTCATCAACGTGTGTCTCAACCTTTAAAGGGACCATCATCCTCATCTTCGTGATCATGCTCGCCATCTTGGTGCTTGCTGGTGCATTTTGCTTCACACGCAAGAGGTCAAGGGTGAGCACATCCACTGTAACTTCCTATCCAATGTACTGTAACTTAGCCACAATATGAGCCACAATGCTCATGTTGAACTGTGTACTGTAGCATTGATTTGTGGTTGGAAACTATACTATACTGTATGTACGGTATAGCTCTATGTACAGTATGAGTGCAACCTGTCATGTGTGTTGTGGGCCTGGTTGTGTGTGTTTGCAGAGGTACTCTGTGGACCTGCGTTCCACCGGGGGCGAAGCAGGAATCCCTCTCAGCACCGCCGAGCCTGATGGGGGTGTCGACACCTCCTCACCCAACGGTAGGCCCTCCCTCTGCTGTTAATTCCTTTTTTTTTTATTACAGGATCCGAGGGGGCGGGTCTTTATTCTGCCACACGTGACACACACATTGCACGGTGACACGGTACACAGAGCACACACACACGCACATTTTCGGGCGTCGCAGGTGGAAATTCATAGAAAACTGCATTTCTCCTATCCAAACTGTCCTCCTCCAGGGGCAGCCATCGTTTATGAGCAGATTTTGGTCAGGGACAGGACTGAAGTACATCTGTTCTTCTGCATGTTTTTCATATTGGGCTCTTTGGGGGGAAACCCTTGCAAACATGGAGAGAACATGCATTAGGTACTGCGCCACCGTGTCGCACCCAAGCGATTTTGGGGTTCAGTGTCTTGCTCAAGGACACTGCGGCACAATGCCGGGACAAACCGGGGACCTTGCGATCCCCAACCGGCCGCTCTACCTCCTGAGCTACGTGCCGCCCGTTAACACGGATACAGACTATTTGTAGCACTTTTCCAAACTCTGCTGAGAATAGTGCTGTTGATTTAAGTCAACCGTATGCATTTTCAACCACGTTTTAACCCGAAACACAATCTCTGTGTCGACTGATGTCGACAACGTGGTTGCTTCCTTGTATGGCCGCCACTTTACGCAGGGTCAGAGTTATCAGAGAGTTCTGAACGGTTGACGGGACATTTGTTCATCTCCCGCAGGAATGCAGACCTTCTCCGGCGCTCCCGAAGATTCCCAACCAGCATTGGATTGCGAGGGGGGCCAGGGAGAGACAGGTGAGAGAGCTCTGCCTCACTCCCGTAAAACCACCAGCGAGCAGGTCCAACAGAACCGCGCCACAACCAGCTTCCCGTATTGTTTTGTGGCGGAGTTACGGCCGAGCGAGGTGTCAGGTCTGATATACAGTCCTGGCGCTGTGAGCTCATCCTGGTGCTCTCAGCGTGCTCTTCGGCTTCCTGTTTCGCAACAGCCGTTGTGCCGAGCTGAGAGGAGAAGGAAGCTGGCCAGTTTGTGGGCAAACGAACTCCAACAGTGGTACACACTGTTCTCATGACCAACATCCACCACCACATACCTAGTTCAACTGAGACTCGCTGTACTTTTACCATAGAGTATTGCAGTCTGTATGCTTTTTTCTATAGTAACTACAGTATACATACATACCGTACTCATGACCAACGTCCACCATCACACATGGTTCAACTAGAATTCAGTGTACTTTTCCATATCCATATTGCCGTCAGTATGACTTCCTCTATAGTAAGTAGGCCTATTTGGGTTCCAATTCTCATTACATTTTCATTGAATAGGCTTATCGCAGTCTGATTTCAGTCCGACCCGAAACCACATTCTAGTCCGTTTGTATGTGTTTTCTTTAACGTGCATCGCGGACAGTTCGTAAGAAGTACGCTACGTCGGCAACTTGTAGAACATAAACCGATTTTTAGCACTGACAGTTCTTAGTAGTTTAACTAGTTGACAGCTTTTACGTGTGTTGTCCACCGCTTGTTGAAAACGGCAGCGCCTGGATTACCGCAACATGTGATCATGACCAGAAATCAGCCGCAACTATTTAAATTCCCGGACTCAGGCGTCTATGTGGACACTCTGGTCTCGCTGGTGTTATCACACCTCCTGTGAAGGCGATAAAGACTAGTTCTCTCTCATTTATACGAAAGGAAGTAGAAACAGCGTTTCTCAAACTGTTGCATCTGATTGTGGGTTACACAAGCCCTAGACCTGGTTCAGTCCAGGCGATATCCTACAGATACCGCCCTGTTACTCTCAATGCAATTTACCTATGAATGCGCTTTCTCGGCCCGCTCGTCCGAGTCTACAGACAAAACCGTTTCGTTACTCAACAATGTAAAAACATCGTTGGAAAGATGAAAGCCTTTTCTCCGAGGTCGCTACAGTTTGTCGTCCCCCACCTTTCAAATAAAGGGCAAATTTGTACACTTAAATGTCTAATATCCACAGCGCATCGACTGTCTTCTTCTACCGGCGATTCGGCGCTCTCCGCTTTGTTTAGTCTACTCACTGCTGCCGCCCATGTTGGGGATGATGCATTACATCTTAAATCGTGTTGAGAGACTCGCGTTGAGGTATCTGATTAGCGGCAGAACATTTACGCTGAGTTATTAACTATGGCAAATTTGAAACTTTAAAACATGTAAATAAAACATGTAAATAATGTAATGTAATGCATCATCCCCAACATGGGCGGCAGCAGTGGGCGTTATCTGTAGGATATCACCCTGGACTAGGTCTACACAAGCCCCAGGTCTTCTCTGTCGAGTTACATTGAACTTGTACGGCGTAACTTTTCTGTGGAATGACACGCGACTACACTCGCACGTTGGCATTAGCCTACTTCGTGGCCATCATAGGAATCTTTCCTTCCAATAATGCGTCAAGTTGATGCACTACCAGGCCTTGCCACACGAGGGAGCAGGAAGGCTAGAGGTAGAGAATGCACACGGGAGCCTCCTGGAGAGGCACTCACATCAGTCTAGAGCAGGCGCCCAGGATTCAAAATCTAAAGTGAAGCCCTATTGAACCGCGCCATCTTTGAAAAAAACGCGTCACTGATACCTTTGACATGCGCAGTCAAAGGTATCAATGACTCGTTCTTGTAGTCCACAAACAGATTCTGAATCCCAAATCGCGCACTTAGGCGAAAGTGCAGAGCACTCGCGGCCTTGTGGCCTTACATGCGCGTTCCCGCTAAGTCCACAAGGGCTCAGGGTAGTTCCAAAACGGAATTGCTAGGTCCACAAGTGCGCCACGCCGCCATTTTGCGCACTGTAACCGCACTTACCGAAAGTCCGCAATTTCACGGATTTAGGAGCAGAAAATACCCACAGCCCACCGCGTCTCATGTGACACAGTGCTTGCGTGCATCCGAGTCATGATCCGAGTGCATCACACATAAATGATGACATTTGCAGATAACACAACATTTATCTTGAAATCCACATGCTGCAAACATATCCCACCCAACCTAATTTTTTAATTATTATTAAATTAAAACAGACGTCAATCGGTCAATTTGCAGAGCTGAAGGGAGCGTCAGAGCAGCCTCTGCGTCGGAGGAACGCGGCAGCCAATGAAAACGAAGTGGGAGGGGCATTGAGCGAAACTGGAAGTGCTGTCCCATTTAATTCACGGCCCTGCACCCTCTGGCCCTTCCAGATGACGTCAATTAAGTGCTCAGGCCTCAGGCCACAAGTGCGAGGGGCCGCAAGTGCGGTTTGCGCACTCAGATTGGGATTCAGCTATTGCGTTCATGGCTCTCCCCGCTCTGAGTTACACCTCCTAACTACACGCGACGCGAGCGAGCGTCAGCGACAAAATGCGTTCCATTGCTTTGTTTTCTGTTGTTATGTCGTAACTGGACGCGAGCGACGCGAAGCGGCGCGACGTTTTAACTGCCCTGTTGACGCTCGCCCTGTTCCTATTTCCCTCCTGTCGCTCGCGTTGACAGGCGTCTGTCTTCAGTTGGGAATATAGACAAATGACGTAACAGACAGGACATTTAACGGGTTCAGTAGGACAGCAAGCTGCGATGTCGCGTTCTGTTGCTCGCGTCGCAGTTAGGACAGTGTTAGCGATGAAAAGCGGCTTGCTTATTAATCTACTTTCGTCAAATATATCCCTTGGAGAAAAAAAAAATGTATCCAGGTATCTTAGTTTTAACAGTATAATTTGTGACTGAACATGTTTTGTTTGCTAGTAGGTGGTATTCATTCTGTTCACAACAACGCGATGTGCAGCCAGGCGCAATAGCTCCAGGGGACCTGGTATGGAGTCAAAATGAGGCCAGAAAGCATTGTAAACGTAAGTGAAGTATTGTAAACGTAAGTGAGGTATTGTAAACAAAAAAATATGAATTGTAAATGTAAGTGAAGTATTGTAAACGTAAGTGAAGTATTGTAAACAAAAAATATATAAATAATCACTTAATTATTAAAAAATAAAATAAAAATTGCATTTACGATACTTTTTTGCGTTTACAAAACCTTTTCTGCGTTTACAACACTTTTCTGCCTTTACAATACTTTTTCTGCGTTTACAAAACTTCCTTGCGCTGCAAAACATTCTGGCCTCTCTTTGACGTGGGGGCGGGGTTAGATGAGTGGCGTGTCCAGAGAGGAAGAGGCGGGGTTTCGGGATGCCCACCGCCATATATAAATCAAAACCATAGAAGAAGTCCAAAAAACGTTGAGCCGCGCTCATATGGCGGTGGGCATCCCGAAACTCCGCCTCTTCCTCTCTGGACACGCCACTCATCTAGCCCCGCCCCCACGTCAAAGAGAGGCCAGAATGTTTTGCAGCGCAAGAAATGTTTTGTAAACGCAGAAAAAGTATTGTAAAGGCAGAAAAGTTTTGTAAATGCAGAAAAGGTTTTGTAAACGCAAAAAAGTATTGTAAATGCAATTTTTATTTTATTTTTTAATAATTAAGTAATAATTTATATTTTTTTTGTTTACAATACTTCACTTACGTTTACAATACTTCACTTACGTTTACAATACTTCACTTACTTTTACAATACTTCACTTACGTTTACAATTCATATGTTTTTGTTTACAATACTTCACTTACGTTTACAATGCTTTCTGGCCTCATTTTGACTCCATAACCTGGTCCCAGGCGAGTTGGACAGCTGTCCCAGAGACGGGATCTCTCGTTGCGGCATGAAGTTCGCGGCTAACCCGCCGAGCTCGAAACAGAATGAATACCACCTACTAGCAAACAAAACATGTTCAGTCACAATTATACTGTTGATCAAAGATTTAAAAAAAAAAAGTTTTCACCAAACACCCTTGCCGTCGCGCCCCGCCAAATTCTGACATTTAGCCATAAAACAGGAAGTCCTCATAACTCCTCCATACATTATCCGATTTGTCCGATATTTCTCACGCTTCATGAAGGTTCTGTCCTGAACACATCTATGTGTCAGTATTGCGTCATACTTATAGCGCCACCTATTGGTGAAACAGGAAGTCCTCAAAACTCCTACATACATCATCTGATTTGCACCAAATTGCTGACGCTTCATGAAGGTCACCTTCTGAACACATCTATGCGTCGGTATTGAGTCACACATACAGCGCCACCTACTGGTGAAACCGAAAGTCCTCATAACTCCTACATACGTTATCCGATTTACTCCAAATTGCTCACGCTTGATGAAGGTCGCATCCTGAACACATCTGTGAGTCAGCATTGAGTCATACTTATAGCGCCACCTACTGCTTACAGGAAGTCCTCATAACTCCTACATACGTTATCCGATTTACACCAAATTGCTCACGCTTGATGAAGGTTGCGTCCTGAAAACATCTGTAGGTCAGTATTGAGTCATACTTATAGCGCCGCCTACAGGTCAAGCAGGAAGTCATCATAACTCCTACATACATTGTCCGATTTACTCAACATTTCTCACACTTCATCAAGGTACCATCCTGAACACAACTATGCATCGGTATTGATTCACGCTTAGAGCGCCACCTACTGGTGACAGGAAGTTTCTCTCATTTCTGGACACCGAAATAGCACACCCTTTAACGGCGCCGCATCCCGACACGCGTGGGGTGCTAGGGCCCACTCACTGCTGCTCGCAGCCCTAGTTGGTCATAGTGTTCACCTATTCAACAATGTATGCCAAAAAAAATCTTACAACTTTTGTTGTAATCTTATATCAAAGTATATAATTTCTTACTTCCTGGAAAACGGTAGGTCACGTGCAATTACGACAACAAGTACCTTAGATTTTAGGCCAATAATCTCAAGACATCCACCCGTCAATCAACGCTATCCTTCTATCGAATCTGTCTAAAGTTCTTAAAACCCGTCCACTTGTCAATGTTCCAATCAAATTCCTCTAAACATTATGTCCCACCCTCATAGTTTGTTTGCGTCGGAAATACATCAAACTACGGAAGTTAGATGATCTCAAACGTCTGTTTCTGTGCGACGTTAATCTGTATGGTGTAGCTGGCTGTTGTAGCCAGCTGGCATGGCTAGCTTCACGGCTGTAGATGCCATCTAGTTGTGACGAATTGATGACGTGATTCAGTACTAGATGGTATAGCACTAGGTTCTAGTGCCATTGAAGATAATTGATTGAGGTCAATTGATTATCCTGATTTCCATACAAATGTTTATTTTATTTTATTACATTATTTCATTTTGTACAAAAGTGGTAATACAGTTCATAAGGATACAATATATTAAAATGATTTGTGTTAAATCAGTGAACATATTAAGAGGTTTAAAAAGATAAATAGTAGTTTAAAAAGGTAATTTCATTCTTTACAGTACCAGTTGTGAATGGTGACTGGAGATAAATAATTCATTTATTCTGGAATGCCATTCTTAATTCTTTGTATGTCAATTCATTTCACAATGATTAGATTACTGTATTTCTTGAGCTATGGTTATACATGATTAGATATTCTGAATGGAGAATGAGTTGATGGGGTGTTATGATGAATAGAGAGAGAGAGAGTAACAGTTGCATTCTGCACTATGTGTGTAGATTGCTTTTCTGACTAGATTCATTCTGAGCCTTGGATGGTTCAGTGGCGAGCCAAGCTCAGAGACGCCGGACTGTGGACAGACACATTCATCGGTGTGGCCAGCCGTGGGATCCGCCCCAGAGGACTTCTGACTGATCCACTCATTCCACTCATTCAGGATCCAGATAAAAACTCTGGAGTCATTTAACTACCCGGGTAGTAGTATTAGGAGGTGTGCACACTAAACTCTCAAGGACAATTCCACTCAATTGAAAGGAACATTTTATTCATTCATTGTTTTGGGGAAAAGAGCTCTATTTTGTTTTTTTTACTGCCTACTGAGTAGTGCTATATTTTTCTGTGTTGAGGCAATAAAATTGTCAACTGTTCAACTTTATCTCAACTCTCTCCTAGTGAGTTACTTGAAGCACTTAGATATAAGATATCCATCTCTCCGAACCTAGGTGAGTGCTAGTGTGTTGTTCTTATTGATTAGTAGGAGCAAGCGCGCTACACCAGCATCGAGTTAAACATTGCATAGATCACTTTTTGTAGTTTTCATTCAGTCACTCAACACTGTATCACAAGCGAAACGAACTACACCGGAAGTCTAGTACTTTATCCGGCAAGCAACGTGCAAAGCACCCAGTTCTATTAATACATCCATGAAAGCAACGCGCGTGTGTTCTTCTGCACATGTTTTCTACTGAGGAAGAAGAACGGAGGATTGGGTGGGAGGAGCAGGATTGGGTGGGAGGAGCAGGATTGGGTAGGAGGAGCATGATTGGGTGGGAGGAGCAGGATTGGGTGGGAGGAGCAGGATTGGGTGGGAGGAGCAGGATTGGGTGGGAGGAGCAGGATTGGGTGGGAGGAGCAGGATTGGGTGGGAGGAGCAGGATTGGGTGGGAGGAGCAGGATTGGGTGGGAGTAAAAAGGGACGGGAGTGGGATTGTGTAAAGCAGGGGTGTCAAACTCATTTTGCTTCAGGGGCCACATAGAGCCCAATCTGATCTCAAGTGGGCCGGGCCAGTAAAATAATAGCAAAATAACCTAGAAATAACGTCAACTCCAAATCTTTACCTTTGTTTTTCAATATTTCAATATTATGCCTTAATTTATCATTTAGCCTATATATGTGCATTATAACTCACAGATCACAGTGGATCTACAAAGGCACAAAACATTTATTCACAGATAGGCCTATGGAACTGAAAAAATGGCATTTCACTTTGATTAAAACAACTTGTTTATTTTAATGTACAGTAGATACATTTTCACATCTGACCACCTGAACTGACTCACCACACTATGCACAAACTAAAGTGGGAGCTATGAAGAACGTTATCACCCTGCCTTGTAAATGTATTAAATTTGTACATTTCAAAAACCCATAAAAGTGATAGCAGTGCATGAGCAAGAGTTACACCAGACCAAACTATTTTGTTCTGAAGCTGCTGACTGATATTATACTGCACAATGTTCATGGTCTTTAAATATTACATTACCACAGTAAATGTTATTTTTAACAGAACTGTATTCTTCAGAGTGCTCTCATCAATTGCAACCGAAAATGCAACAAATGACTTGACTTTGTGATTCATTTGGCTGTCCAAGTCTGCCGAGAGATCTGAAATTCTATCTGCGACAGTGTTCCTCGTTAGGCTAATGTTGGCAAAGGCCTGTCGCTTTTCAGGGCACACGATTTCTGCAGCCTTCAGCATGCATGTTTTCACGAACTCGCCCTCAGAAAATGGCTTGGATCCTAACATTAACTCGTTAGCAATAAGGTAGCTAGCTTTCACCGCTGCATCACTGACCTCTCGGCTACGGGTAAAAACAGACTGCTGTTTCTTCAGACCCACTAACAATTCATTTATCTTCTCTATTCTCAGTTGTCCTCGCAAATGGTTGTATTTTTCACCATGATGAGTCTCATAGTGGCGTCGAATATTATATTCCTTGAGCACTGAAACTTGCTGATTACACACCAAGCACACAGGTTTCCCTTTCACTTCTGTGAATAAATAAGAATCAGTCCATTTTTCTTGGAAAACTCTGCACTCTGTGTCAACTTTTCTCCGTTTTGACAGACATTTTGGTAATGACGGTGCAACCGTGGGTAATTTTGACAACAAGAGCTTAATAACGATAAGGCAAGATTGCCAGATGATTCTGGGCGCGTTGCTGTCACGTGCTGTTTATTTCCGGATCTCTCGTTATGTCAGTGCGACCTCTGCTGGACAAATTTGGAATATCTGTTCCTTTTTATTAATTTTGGACGTCGTCTCGTGGGCCGGTTTGAACCATCTGGCGGGCCGGTTTTGGCCCGCGGGCCGTATGTTTGACACCCCTGGTGTAAAGGTTTGGCTCGGGATTGGGACAGGATGGGATCAGTCTTCTGTGGGAGTGGAAGATTTTTTTTAAAACTCTCACTCAGGATTTGGGAGGAATGGGATTATTTATGTGGGAGTGGGAGAGAGCGGGAGTCAAAATACATTCCCACGTCAGCCTCTAGTCTAGAGTATTGAGGCACGTCTGCGCTACTACCCAGATATGTCATCCTCAGATACACTGACGCAACTCGCAACTCGTTTTGGTGTTTTGTAGAGACTTGATTGTTTCAAAGTAGTCAGAGTAACAGTCTTTGAATCCTCAGAACATTCTATCGCTCTTTGTGTATGCGGATATGTGCAGCACAACTCGCTACTGATGAGCACGCGGTAGCTGCTTACAGTAGACTGACAAATAAGTGTTGCGTCTACAAATTCAGATGATCCGAGAATATAAATTGAAAATGTCAACATTTCGTTGTGAAACCTTCTCTTTTGAAACAGACTACCTGTTAAGACATCCATCCTGTCCTGAAACATTTTTATTTATTTCTAGAAAACATTGGTTAGTCATTGGGAAGTCATGATTTCTCTCTAATTATTTTCTCACACTCTCCACCAGCATTTCCTTCAGGTTGTGAACAGCAGAAATCCCTGTTTTCCTCAGCAGTCTTCCCGGTGTAGAGTTACGACGGCGGCCTTGTCTGAGCTTGTCCGTCCGCCCCGGGCCGCACTCCCACCGTGGAAATGGTCAGTTTTGATGGCTGCTTTTAAAAGCAACTACCGTTCCAATTGCCCCCCCCCCCTTCCAAGCAAAAGGAATGGAATGAAAATCTTGCATTTCCAAAGGCTCCACCTCCCAGTCATCTGTAAAGCCAGGCGGCCCGGCTTGTGGATAAGAGCTACAGGCTCATCTCACAATGCTTCCAGCTGCTGTCTGGATTCACCTCAGTGGCCGATAGACAAACAGCTGGCTGTTTAAAAAAAAAAAAAGTTTTATTATCAACCCTCTCACTGTCTCACAGTTTCGCGCTTTCATTCCACAAAGCAGTCTTTGCATGTGTAGTGAATTGCACTGTTGTTGCAATAGGTCATTTCCTCATGATAGGGAAGTCATGTTTGTTGATAACGCAACATCCTCCATGACGCAGCTTTGAGATGAGGTGTGTGATGAGAGAGCACATTCGAGGGAAGCAGCTCCATTTGAAACTCAAGCGCACCCCATACAAATGTGAACTGCGCACGCGCGCGCACACACACACACACACACACAAGGGTTTTTCCTGGGTCAGAATGGTGCTTTGGGGGTGACCAATTTTTTAATAATGTAATGAATAATAATAATAATAATGCATGTACCGGGTTATGTTACAGTAGAGAAACAGATTAAATAGCTACATGAGTTGATATAACTGGCTGTACATACAGTTACCAGAATATATAAAGGCAATGAGTGTTACCTTATTTAACAGAAATCTATTCATTTTCTTTATTTCTGACTATTTCATGAACAAAAAATGTTGGCTAAATGAAACCTCAATTAACAAAACTGGTTTAATTTTTTTTTTTTTTTAAAGTCGTTTGAAGTTACTAGGTCCATTTGTGTATTTCTATTGAAATTAAAATCTCTAACTAAATTTGTTTAGAATATTCAAAAACTGCTATGAATAAATCAATGTGCAACATTCATGTACACATGTTGAGTTTAAATTATTTTGAGTTTATAGTTCACGTAGTTGAAGAGGTACTGACATTTGTAATCTGTAATTTGCTGATGGTCGCTAATCATTTGCATTGATGAAGCGGCCGGTTCAAAAGTTATTAATTTATTCATCAAAAAGCTGTGGAAGTAAAAAGCTGCAAGGGAATTATAAATTAGGGGAAGCATAACGTATGCTGTATACAGTATAAGTAATCATACAGTATAGTATAGGTAATCATATATACAGTATAAGTAATCATATATACAGTATAAGTAATCATATATACAGTATAAGTAATCATATATACAGTAAAATAATTAGTCCTCAGATTAGTGATTAGCAGGAGGTGAGGGTGGAGCACCGTCTGGAGGGAGATACTGACTCATCCCTGCAAAGGACAAACACACAGGCACACACACACACACACACACACACACACCCCGAACTTTCACTGCAAAGCAGACGTGCTCTTTACCCTACAGTGTTACTTTAATACATACAAGGGAATACTAATCAGCCTCTCCACCCATTATATATATCTTCCCCTTTAGTGCCCATCACACCCACCCTCCCATGAATGCATGTGCATGAGGAGGAAAAGTGCCAGTTGCTCTTCTGCGTTTCTGCAACGGGCAGAAAGCGGTTTGAGGCTGTGCGGTCTGTTCCTACATACATGTGGTAAGGCGAACGTTGTGACGAAATAACGGCAAAAGGGGCGCTAACATGCTAGTACATCTGCCTCATAGGCACCTACAGTTAGATTTGGTTCATGGGTATTTACACACTGGAGGTCTCTAATGCGTAAAGAAAATTTGAATGGCTTGAATCACGTTTTCAGAAATTGTCTGCCCACAAAAAAACTGACTGGGTCTTGTTATTTCACAGTTTATAGTATGTGTTAGCAGGCCCATTAGAAACCCAAATGTACTGTCTGAGCACAAGCACTGACAAGGTGAGTTGTTCATAATAGGGGAGCTTTAAGGTTTAGACGAAGCACTTTCATCCTCAGCGTTCCGCTTCCTCCTCCTGCTTGGGAAAGTCCTCAGAACCGACCCGTCTGCCGTGATAATTACCCATCTCACTCTCTGTTCCCAGGACAGCGAATGAGACGGCTTGTTTGCCGGGGAAAGCTGGGAAATTTTGCTGACCGAGCCAGTTAGCGAGCAGGAACCAGACTACAGTATCACCGTCAGCCTCAGTGGCAGTTGTTGCGGAGGGGTGTGTGTGTGTGTGTGTGTGTGTGTGTGTGTGTGTGTGGGGGGGGGGGATCAGAGTCACAGCACAGCAATGTCCAGACCACCGGTCGTACTAAGTCACCTCCGTGCCCCCGTCCTCCCCTCCGCACCTCCGTCACCCGGGGTCAGATGATGAGAGGGCGGCCATGCTTTCCCACCGCGTCCAGCAGCTGTGTGGCTGTCACTCCCTCTGGCCGGATCAGTAATCAATCCCTCGTTACACACCCACCCACCCTGACCCCGCTCTGGTTCGGCACTGCGAAAACACACACACACACACACACACACAAACGGTGGCAGTAGGCGGAACCGCTGCAGGGCAGGCGCTTAGATTTACGGCGCTGTTATTACATGTCGTCTAATGACAGCCCGGTGGTGCTGGCGGTCAGCCCGGCCTCTGGGAGGAGCTGAAGGTGAAAACCCAACGTTGTCTAGACTGACTGACGATGATGAAGGTGATGATGATTACAGGCAATTGCGGGGCGAACTTAGTTTTTTTTTGTGTTCACTGCAAAAAGGAAGGCTGTTACAGTAGCCTAAGTGATGCTCTGTAAGAGCTAGTCATGATAACTGTGCATCGTTTCGGGCGCAGAGAGGCCGTTATGAGAGAGAATGTGGTTTTGAGTGCAGCGTTTAATTTGCAAGAGATTTGTGGAATTTTGACAAATTGATTAACTGTTTTCAGCGTTATGTTTAGAGTTTTGAGAAGTTGAGCTGTAGTTTCAAATCAAAGCTCAAATCAAATCAAACTATTTGTATAGCACATTTCATACACAGAGGCAACACAATGCGCTTTACAGAGAGCAATGGAGAGGTGGGCATACGTCCCACCCCTACATACTATATTCCAGAGGGAAGCAAAAAAACAGTAGGCCTATCACCCAGGGCCCAGAAAAGTGAGCTGTAAAAATTCTTCCCTGACCCCTCTCAACAAGGCGATCGAGCTCCTGGAGTATGTTTGTCTACCGGCTAAGAACATTTATAGAGCAATAAATTACATTAAATTACATTTTCAGAGCAAAAAGGGAAACGTGCTACGATAATTGGGCAAAACTGTAACATCTCCTGGTTATGCTCCAGTGTGTCGTCCCGGTACTCACACACATCTGTCCTAGAGGACACTCGGTACTCACACACATCTGTCCTAGAGGACACTCGGTACTCACACACATCTGTCCTAGAGGACACTCGGTACTCACACACATCTGTCCTAGAGGACACTCGGTACTCACACACATCTGTCCTAGAGGACACTCGGTACTCACACACATCTGTCCTAGAGGACACTCGGTACTCACACACATCTGTCCTAGAGGACACTAACCCTGCTCTGTTTATGCTCATGGAGTGGCCTAGCCGGATGCTATGCACACCTGCAATCTGAACGCCATGGACGTCCTGTGTTCTGACCTCTGACCCCCTTGCTCTTTAGCAGTTGACGCAGACCCCGGGGACTCCAGCGCCGCCCCACCCTCCAGCCCGGCCCCAAGCAGCTCGGAGGGGGCGGAGCCAACGGACGGGGCCCCCGCCGGTCACGCCTCTACGGAGACCCCGAATGAGAACAACAACAACAACACCAAGACCGGGACGTTTGCGACGCTGGGTGGGTATCGGTCGGCGTGGTGATGCTGGACAGTAACACCCGCTTCTGTGGTTTACGTTTAAGCCAATCAAGCCGCTGGCTACATGTTGTATTTAAATGTTTTAACTGGTAGTTTATGGGCATAGCGTTGATGATCTGAACCCGACTATATTCATTGATTTTTAAATGTGGTCACATGCGAGCACACGCGCGCGCACACACACACACACACACACACACACACACGTAACCGAGTGAAACAGAGTCCTCACGAGTCCTGAGTAGGTAGCGAGATGTTGGTTAAACTCACTCCAGAAGAGCTCGCTTTTCATCACTGTAGCTGGTTAAAATGGTGCAATGCGGTAGACCCGGGTTCAAAACCTGGGCAAGCAGAAACGTATGGGCTACAGTAGCCTACACACACACACACACACACACACGCACACACACACACACACACACACACAGTACAAATGATGAAATCAGTCATCCAGTCGGGGTTAAGAGTTTACCCCGCGGTAGCCTAGAGGGCTTGTATGTCGAGGAGGATAACATCACAGGAGTTGATGTTAACGGGATGGTGTCAGCACGACAGCTCCCAGACGATGTCCATATATTAACAACACACCACCCGGCTCACATTTCAACTGTTTTTTAATTGGCTGGTGGAAACCGAACCAACAACTTTTATTTTGTCCAAGGGAAGTCCGAGCGGGCGCTCGCTCCTCTTATTGAAGGTCTTACTGATGATGACTGGGACGAACACCTACTCTAGATTTATGTACTTGAGAAATGTAGTTCAAAATGTATCCTCCTCAAGAATGTCCTTGTTTCCTCATCATGAATGCTGTATGTCTGTCTGTGTCTCTGTCTGTCTTCCTCTCTGTCTCTCTGTCTGTCTTCCCCTCTGTCTGTCTGTCTCTGTCTGTCTGTCTGTCTGTCTGTCTCTGTCTGTCTCTGTCTGTCTTCCCCTCTGTCTCTCTGTCTGTCTTCCCCTCTGTCTGTCTGTCTCTGTCTGTCTGTCTGTCTGTCTGTCTGTCTGTCTGTCTGTCTGTCTGTCTGTCTCTGTCTGTCTTCCCCTCTGTCTCTTTGTCTGTCTTCCCCTCTGTCTGTCTGTCTGTCTCTGTCTGTCTTCCTCTCTGTCTGTCTGTCTCTCTGTCTGTCTTCCCCTCTGTCTGTCTGTCATTCAGGATGGACCCTGGGCCACGGCTACTCTGAGGTCCCCATGGACAGCCCCGTCTGAGACCCCCCCCCCACCCCCCCCCTTCAACCACCACACCACCGCAGCCCTACCTACCGAACCACGGTGAGCCGTCCGCCGGACCCCCAGCCCAGCCCCCCCCCCACCCCTACTGCAGCTGCTGGACCACTCACCCAGCTCAGGTGTTAGGAAACGGAGAGCAGCCCCCCCCCACCCCCCACCCCCCAACACCTCCTGGAAGTGCCGGATTACAGCGCTGCCCATCCTGAGTTAACCTCAATAAAAATAGGACGCCAACGACCGCCGAATCCACCGATGCTGCGAGGTATTAACGCGCGTCTCTCTGCATAAGAGCCCCCCTGCGTCTCCGTAAATCATTTCAATCAGGGTCAAGTCCGTCCGTGTATAAATACTCCCTCTGCACAGTAGCTGTGGGCACGATTCCCCGAAGAGATGACCGAAAATATTGCGCCATACTGTATATTGCAGCATGTATATATATTTATCACATCACGTTTAACTACTCGCAGGGGGAGGTGTTGGCCTACGCAGCGGCTGAAGATGTGACGCTTATCTGACGCGCTCTCTCACAGGATGCCGTGGCGGCGCTCTGTCTGTGTCTGTGATCACAAGTTGGGGGCGGGGACTTGACATCACTAAACTCTAGTCGCCATTTGCACACGGATTGCAGTAATCCACGCCGTGAGGCTATTCCGTGGCCCTGGGCTATCTGTCTTGTCTCCCGCGCGCGCACACGCCCACACACACACCCATGCGCACACACACACACACACATGGATTTACAAGGCAGTGCATCGAGATCCAGGCAACAGAACCACTCTGTTATTATAATCACATAAGACAGTACAGTTCACTATTAGAGTACATCTTATAGGCTGCCAGCGTCACAGTCACAATGAAAAAATCCTGTTGATTATTGAAATATGGCTTAACAACAGATCTATACTGAAGTGCGTCCAAAACACAACAGCCAAACAATAACATCTTCAGAATATAGAACACAGAATATATTAGGGTTTAAATAGCCTAGTCGGCACTAGAACTATTTAAAGTACTTTACAATTGAAGCTCGGCGGCCCTATAACCTCTGATTCTTCCCCACTAATAATACTAACGCTAATTGAAGCGCCGGGCTCTTGTTCATGATCAACATCAGGTGTGGTGTTAGCAGCAGCAGGCTGGCTTTGGGATTTAAAGAAGCTGGTTCATTTGGTTCTTTGACAACTCCTGAGCTCTCTCTTGTTTTGTCTCTATTTTCACATTTCGCTACCTCCACATTTTCGTAGGCAAACTGTGGGACAAATACTATGTTACGCTTGAGCAATATGCAACATGAGTGAAGGAATTATGAGAACGGAAACCTACTAACAAACTGAAAGGACAAAAGACCAAAAGATCATACTGTATTTTCAATCACATTAAGGCAGTTCCTATTGACAATCATGCTTCGGTGGGGGCCCCCTAGTGGCCGGGGCCCCGTAGCCCACTCACTACGGAACATTCTGATGGAATCAAAAAAAGAATATTCTGATGAGATTCTCTGATATGATTCTATTATGAGATTCCATCATGATCATGAGATTCCATCATGATCATGAGATTCCATGATGAGATTCCACAGTGAGACCCCCCCCCCCCTCTCCGTCACATCATCGTCTGCTCCAGGACGTTCCCCGGCCCTCGCACCTGCGCCCCGGTCTCCGCTCAGAAGCCCGCCGCGCCCGGGGGCCCTGGGCCCCAGGAATTCACGCCACTCTTAACAGCCGATGATAGGCCCTGATCTCCGGCCGCCGCCGCCAGGGATCTTCACGCCGAGCGGTCACGGATCACATCCCTTTTCACAAAATAAATCCGACCCCCACAAATCCCCAGAACCCCCCCCCCCTCTCCCCACCAACACCCTCTATCAAGAATCCTGTCCGTACTCACTCTTTCACAACTATTCTCCCTCTTTCTTTTTATCGCTGAGTTCTCTAGATCACTTTAGATGATAATTTTAATAATCCTAACAGTGTGGCGTTTCCATGTTCTCTGAGGCGACAGCTGTAGGAGTAAAACTCACAGCCTGGGGTCGTGTGCTCTGAACGGTAAGGGCTGACCGCTGGCCACCCGGCACACCTGGACAGACCTGTCCTGACAGGGTTTAGGGGCCCATTGTGTGGCCCGGGATCAGGTGTCGAAGTCCGCCGGAGCGCGGAGAGACCGGTCGCCTCGGACGCCGGCGAGCTCTCTCGGCCTATCACGCTCCCCGGGCCTCACGTTGACCTCCCTCGCCGCTGACCCCTGAACGCACAACCGGCCGCCAGCTAACAGAGACCAGCTACGACCGCCTCCAAACAAGACTGTAGGACACAGCCCTGGTTCTCTGCTGAGTCTCCCCCCCCCCTCCCCACACACACACACATATACACACACACACATATACACACACACACACACACCTCCCGACCCTTCTCACTGAATCTGAGGGGTGTGGATTTGTGTGGCAGCCCCTGGCGCCACCGCAGTGGGAAGAATGGTCAGGTTACCCCTCTCTCTCTCTCTCTCTCTCTCTCTCTCTCTCTTCTCCTCCTCTCCAGGGAGGATTGAGGGATCAGGAACGTGGGGGGGTGGGGGGGAGTTTGCTCAGAAACCCAGGCTCATACTCAGTACTCGGCAGACATGTTTTGGGACAATCCCATCCAGAAACACGCACACAGACGTTTAAACATGGACAGGAAAGTCCCACCGTGTGAGAGAAGGTGCACACAGACGCACAGGCATGCGTGCAGCCTCTCAGGAAACATCCTCAGGGAAAGTCCTTTTCGCCTGAAATAGCTGGCTAGGGAATAATTACAATCATTACAATCATTGACTTGCAGGCCACAATCTTTAGACTGTTGCAGTGAAGGTCCAGGCAGTAGACCTGTGTCTCGTCCAGGGCCTCAAACAACACCACCGCCATTAGCCGTGGGGATGGGTACATCTCACAGGATTTATTTACACTTCTAATAGCCTAGATGTAGACATGGTAGAATATGATGGACTATAAATACTGATAATGTTGGCATCTATAATGGCAAATTGTGAAATACAAGCGCCCGAGTGTTTACCTTTGTCCCAGTAAATGATCATCTGTTTTTAAACATGACTCTATATGGTTATAGTCAGCCCTCCCAAGGATTATGTTTGATTTAGTGTGCTGTACATACAGTATACTATACCATGTGCCTTCCAAAATGTCCGTGTACGTGCGCAAATGCTCCAAAACTGTCTAGGTTTCTCGGACTCTGTCTGATTATTGATGGCTTACAGTTTCATACTGGAGGTGTTACAGTATATTGGAGGTGTTACAGTATATTGGAGGTGTTACAGTATATTGGAGGTGTTACAGTATATTGGAGATGTTTCAGTATATTGGAGATGTTACAGTATATTGGAGGTGTTACAGTATATTGGATCCCATTATTTATCAGCACAAGGAGACCCTGATGTGCCCAGAGTGGAACGTACATCCAGTAAGAATGTATTTAGGCTCGGGATGTGGTGAGAAAAGGGTTGACGATGGAGTCAGTCGGCCTGAGGAGAAATTCGCCTTCTCGGCGAAGGAAGCCGGCGCTTCTTCCCGTCCGAGCGTCCTGCGCCGCTACACGTCTTTAAAGCGCTCTGCGTGAAACCATTACGAGAACAGAGTGACTCACACCTGGTGAAAAAACAGAGAGAGAGGGGGAGGAGAGGAAAAGAGGGAGAGAACCACTCATCCATCCCACCTGGTTCGGCGAGCGACGAGACGGTCGGAGGGTGAACTTGAAAGGGCCCCGGCGAGCAGGTAATGGATGTGGACATGACAGGTCGTAAAGCAGGATGATTAGACCTGCACCCGGGAGCGGATGACTTTCCAATCAGGGGCTTTCATGTCTGACAGCCCAGCCTCCGAGGAAACCACTTCTGACTGGGGGGGGGGGGGTTGTAAATATCCGTGGAATAATGACAGACGTGGGATACCCAGCCGGAGAGAGAGAGAGAGAGAGAGAGAAAGAGAGAGAGAGAATGCAGCGGAGGGACGAGGCTAGCAATTAGCCCGAGCCGTCCGATTGGCCGCGGCATTCGTCCGGGGTGACTGACCGTGCGGGTTCAGAGGCGGGGGCTCAGAAGGGTCAGAGGTCAGGGCTAGTGTGTCTCTTAAGTGCCGTGGGACATGTGTTCGTGGATAGATGGACGCTGGAGGTTGTTTTTCCTGCTCCTGGTGTTCCGTCCTCCGTTAGGACTCGACCTGCCCTGGGTGGATCTTGTTAACAGCGTCTATTAAGCGTTTGATAGTAGTTCTCGGTTGTGAGTAAATGGTCAGGTTGATGTCAGTGGATTTATGGCAGGATGGCGCTGGTGTCTGTCAGACAGAGAGAGCACAGCTCGGTAATAACAGTGAGCGACGGCTTCCTGAAAGTGGGGTCTGATGTGACCGAGATGGGCCTATCATTTCACCTGGGCTGCCTCTCTCACACACACACACACAAATGCATACAATGCATGTAGTGTACATGCAAATACTCACACATACATTCACATGCGCATACGGCGCACACACACACACACAGGGATGGAAAAAGCCCCTCTCACTCCCCCAGGACAGGAACAGCTGTTGGAGGCTGATCCCAGACCAGCCCTACATCCTGGAGATGGGTGCTGCCGCCTCCCACCAGAACTCCCAGCAGAACGACGCACACAGAAAACACGCTGACTTCATGTAGGTCGGAAATGTGGTATTGCAACTAGTAGTTAAAGTTCCATCAGCTTCCCCTGTTGTGATAGTAAGTAAGAAGCCTTGAGAATCAATGGCCCAAGCCCATGTGGCCCATAGGGTAGAAGCCTATCTCCTGTTTCTGTAGCGTGAGGCAGCTTGATGTACAGGTCCATCCCCTGAACATGATGCTAGTATGTCACAGGGACTCACCCCCAATCCAACTCTTGATGCTGAGTGCCAAGCAGGGAGGCATTGAGTACAATTTTTTATGATTTTTATTTTTTTAGTCTTTGGTATGACTCGGCCAGGGATCGAACCCCCAACCTCCCAATCTCAGGGCGGACACTCTAACCACAAGGCCACTGAGCTGGTTCCATGTTGTAATAGCTACCTACCGTGAAGTACTTTAGAGAATTTCCTGAAGATTGGTTGGATGGTTGACTCTCCCAATCTGGGCAGGGGTTTGGAATGAGACAGATTCCTCCAGTGGTTCCAGAGGCCCAACATCTGGGCATCTTCACCTCTGAGAACGACGTAGAACCGACTGAGATCAGAGGGAATCATTAACCATTGACCAATACTCTATTTTTATCATGTGGCATGTACTGTAATATTATAACAGCTGCACTTAGTTATCTACTGAGCATTATGTAGTGTTATCTCTCAGAATAGAACTAGACTCTGCTATATACAGTATGTAGTCCTTTGTTCCATAGAAGCAAAAACGAGGCGTGTTTTGATGACATTAAGGAAGGTTACGAAGGTTGCGTTGTCACGTCTGGAACATGAAGCGGTTTGGAACTGAATCAGGTCGCGGTGTTGTTCATACTTAACCTGTCTGGCTTCCTGAATGCCATGCTATTAAAGATCCTAACTGCTTCAAATGTGGTAGAGTTGGCCTCTCTCCTGTTGCTACACTAACAAGAGCAAATCAGTGTTATGTCGCTCATCCTCATAAAGAAGGCCTGTGATTAGAGGAGGTAATGTCGATATACAAACCATCTCAATGTCATAAATACCTAACTGAACGGAGAGACATGTAGCCTGATAATGATGATAATTGTAAAGAAAACTCAACGGTGCAGTATGAGATGTGCTTTGTAAACGTACAGTAATTCAACTTTTAACATATATACCCATACATTCCCTCAGTTAAAGCGCAGTCTCCTTCAAAACCGACCCCACACGGGGTGGTCTTTAAGCCCCTCCCTCTCTCTCCCACCAGGGCGCTGAAGGATTTGACAGAGGCCCCCCTTTGATGTTAAGATTAAGATCATAATGTCTTCAGACACCTACTGTACCTACATACACACACACACACACACGCTTAATTCACTGCGTCCATCACTGGTTGTTGATTTCCCTGTAAATCCTCTCACCTTCTTTGTGTTCCACTCTTGTCCAGTGAGCTCACGGTGTTTGGTAGTGTGGTAGGGTGATAGGACTTTATTGGTCTTGTCCAGTGAGCTCACGGTGTTTGGTAGTGTGGTAGGGTGATAGGACTTTATTGGTCTTGTCCAGTGAGCTCACGGTGTTTGGTAGTGTGGTAGGGTGATAGGACTTTATTGGTCTTGTCCAGTGAGCTCACGGTGTTTGGTAGTGTGGTAGGGTGATAGGACTTTATTGGTCTTGTCCAGTCAGGTCACGGTGTTTGGTAGTGTGGTAGGGTGATAGGACTTTATTGGTCTTGTCCAGTGAGCTCACGGTGTTTGGTAGTGTGGTAGGGTGATAGGACTTTATTGGTCTTGTCCAGTCAGGTCACGGTGTTTGGTAGTGTGGTAGGGTGATAGGACTTTATTGGTCTTGTCCAGTGAGCTCACGGTGTTTGGTAGTGTGGTAGGGTGATAGGACTTTATTGGTCTTGTCCAGTGAGCTCACGGTGTTTGGTAGTGTGGTAGGGTGATAGGACTTTATTGGTGTATTTATCTGTTGATCTCGGGGCGCTCGCTCACCTGTGGTCGGGAGGCAGATACACACGTTTTTCATCTTCGCTCCCCAGCTGTCCTCTCCTGGCTTTTTACAGGCGTCCGTCTGTCCTGAGCGGTCCGGTGTATTTGGAAGGTTTAAATGCGTCCGAAGGCGTGGGTGAATTCACAAGCGGGTCACTTAGAGGTGTTAAATAATTCATTTCAGATATAAACGAGAGATGACCTTCCTGTAAGGCTTGGTTCTGTCGTGACCTGGTCACGACCTCTCAGCCTTTTGTTTGGTCTGTCTTTCCTGTATTTTTCCAAATGCTTTGTAAAAACTAATATTTACCCAGCAGTGCCACACGCACACAGCTGTTAGAGGCGTCCGGGGACAACTTCCTGTGTCAGAGGTCAGAACAACCCCACTGTCAGATTCTACTTATGAAAAAATGAACAGGTCAAAAAAGACATTCACTAGCTCAGTTGTTTGACTGCTGTTGGTTGCTTGCAATAAAAATGCTAAACATAGAAGTCTGAGGATAAAATAGATCACATTATATGTTACGTTTCAGAAGCTCCTTTCTAAAAGAGATGGTGTTTGAGTGCGCAGGAAGCCCAGAGTAGTTAACACCCTGTCAAGCAGAAGAACACAGCTGACACCTATATTGCTTTGCAAACAATTTAGATGGACTTGTTTTGAAACACGGCCCCCATTACGTGGTCACGGTCTGCTTTGTGAGACCTTGACAAATGGGGTCAACTCAAACAGAGCACGAGCTAGTAATAACCAATAACAAACTTGGATTTCCTTCCGGTATGCTGGTGTAGTTAAACGAATGAACACACTTGATACAACGGTAAAACTTCAAGTAGGCTGATTTCACCAAGTTCAGCAGTTTTCAGAATCAGGATCACCTTGGAATACATGTGGAATAGTAGGCCTACCTGTGCATGTAGTGTAGGCCCTGCTGTAGTGGACATTATATTAGCTTTTATTGAACCCTTTCAATACGACCACGTCACCGGCAACATAAAAAAAAATCTAAAAAATATTTAATAATATTTAAAAAATATTTAAAAAATATTTAATAATATCAAAAAAATATCAAAAAAATATCAAAAAAATCCTCACTCCAACACTTCTTGAAAGCTGAGAAACTCCACTTTCTAGTATTATAGGGAAAATCCAATTAATATTCGGAATGTTGTTACTGTACTTTCAGGGTTAAAAGGGTTAATGAGGCAGATTGACTGAGAACATTCTCTTTTGCAATATACCTTACCATATATATATAGGCCTATATATGATGTACAGTATGATACTGTACCAAACCATGACAGCCTTCCTGAAAAAGAGCCCACACTCTTGACTGGCAGCGTCTCTCATGGACAGTCGGGATGTGTCATGGACAGTCAGGAGGTCTCATGCCCCATTCAGGCTACACTAATTCACACCCATTTTGGGATGATTTTTTGTCTCAGACAAAGTGTCCAGCGTCGGACCTGACTATGAACGGTGGGAACGATGAAAAGCCTTGTAGTGTGACAAGATCGAAGATTTAGCATCTGGGAGGCCTTAAGACACCCAGACAAAGTCTAGCAAGTCAGAATGTTTCGTATTTTCCTAGTCTGATATCTCCTGCGACCATGCCTCTGACGTACCTAGACGTTGACCAATAGGATGACAGTGTTCTTTACATGTTAACACATCCCTTACCTCAAGTTCTCCTTGAAGGATAGACAGCCCATACTGTCCTCATCGAGACACCCAGGAACGGGTCCACAATCGTTTATTATTATATTATATACGTATATATATATATTTTTTATTCCTTTGACTCCACAGCTTGCGCCCAATTCCGACTCCCTAGCAGAATTCCACTCCCCTTCTCGTTTAGTTCGATCTGCGCTCTCCTTCTGACAAAACGAGTGTTTACAGTTTCTACCACTCGGCAAAGACCAACATCACTAGATCAAAGGAGCAACTTGTCACAAAAAGCGAGGCTATTTTAGGTTTTAAGATGACCACGCTGCAATGTGAACCTATGGCTAGATACTGCTATAACACCCACAATAATACACTACGAGAGCACTTGGAATAAGAACCTACATAATAGTTGGTTACAATACAAGTAATAGGCCTACATTCATATAAAGTCATATTATTTATCCCTCCTCACATTTTTTGGTGGTTTCGGCAGTCAAAAGATAACTCAAAACTCAAAGATAGTGAAGGGGAGTCAGATTGTGTACGGGCCATAATAATACATCTCTATTCCTGACTTAAACACATTGTGAAACAGCTGAGTGCGTCTTTCCGCTTGACACTCAGAGGCCCTCATCGGTGGAAGGGGAGTAAGAAGGTCGAAGGTCAGACAAGCCTAATGAAAGGGTCCACATGCTGACCAGCAGGAGGACAGTCATAGAGATGTGAGTCAGAGTCACATCAGAACATTCTTTAACTGTCACAGCAAGTCTGCAGGGCTGTCCAGACACAATAATGCTTTCACTCACACACACGCACGCACACACACACACACGCATGCACACACACACACACACACACACAAACAACTGTTTCTTTTAGTTAGGGGTCTTCTGATATTAAAATGGGGTCGGGGAAGAATTCTAATTCTAATTCAAATTAATTTAATTATTTCTTTGTTTATTTAATATAAAATATTTTGTTAGTCTTTGTATCTTAAAAGCGGTCATGAACTACAAAAGTCGTAATGTAATGCTAAAAAAGTAAAGTGTTCAAATCAACCAATCACAGAGTACCCTTAGATTGTGGGAAAAACATAGTTTACTTTACCATTGCGCTTGTCCGTGATTGGCTGCCCCCGCCAAGCTGCAAAATTGACCTGGACTACAGTAGCTTTACAAGCATAATCAAAAACAAGGGAAACTAAAATGAGCAAGTTCATGCTACACTTAGCTAAGCTACTTAACATGCAATTAAACAGATATAAGGCTGTTATTACATTCATATTTTTATGTTATTATCTGGGGGCTCTATGTGTAGGGCCTATATTGGTGTGTGTGTGTGTGAGCATTTGTGCTCTTGTCAAAAGTGTCAAAATCTCTTCGGGTGAGAGTAGGGGTCGCGAGCCTCTAACAGAAGTATGTTGGGGGTCGCGAGCTGAAAGCTCTGAGAACCACTGTGGTGGGTCAGCGGGGGTCAAGCTGATGCCCAGACTGAAGCGCCTAGCGGGCGCTGTGCACCGGCAGGCCGGGGAAACCCTGCGTTCATCGTTCTCATTCACTCCCTTATTAAACAGCTACACGGTGGTGTTGGGCGTGCACGTGTCCTGGTTGTGACGTAGTGAAGACTTTCCCCTCACATTCACACCCCTGGGACCTGAACTAGGGGTGAACCATAAACAAGCTGCTGATTCGCTCAGTTTGATAAGGGGGGGGGGGCAGCCGGCATAGGGAACAGCACAGGCCCGCCCTTCTGTTATCAACACATCACGCCATCAACATCAAAGAGCCTCCCCCAGACTCTGGTGTCTACTGTCTGCTGCTTCAGGCGGGCTAGATCAGCACTCAGCTCCATCTCCAGGTCAATTAGCCCCCACCCCCCACTCCCCACCCCTCATTCCAATGAGAGGAGTCCCTCCCAAGATCTCACGGATAGAAGTGAAAGAGGATTGTTTCAAAGCGTCAGGAAGGAGACCCTTAAGAGCATCCTATTTCAATTTTACCCAACACCCCACTCAATCCCGTCTCAGTCCTTTGATGGACGTCAGAGTGCCGTGACCTCTGACCCCGGGCGTTCCTGTTCGAGTCGCTCGGACAAAAGAGTTCCAGCGAAGCCGTCGGATTTTCCCAGCGCGTCTCTCCCCTCCGTACTCCTGTCCTGGCCTCCCAGCGCGTCTCTCCCCTCCGTACTCCTGTCCTGGCCTCCCAGCGCGTCTCTCCCCTCCGTACTCCTGTCCCCGCCTCCCAGCGCGTCTCTCCCCTCCGTGCTCCTGTCCTGGCCTCCCAGCGCGTCTCTCCCCTCCGTACTCCTGTCCTGGCCTCCCAGCGCGTCTCTCCCCTCAGTGCTCCTGTCCCGGCCTCCCAGCGCGTCTCTCCCCTCAGTGCTCCTGTCCTGGCCTCCCAGCGCGTCTCTCCCCTCCGTACTCCTGTCCTGGCCTCCCAGCGCGTCTCTCCCCTCCGTACTCCTGTCCCCGCCTCCCAGCGCGTCTCTCCCCTCCGTGCTCCTGTCCCGGCCTCCCAGCGCGTCTCTCCCCTCCGTACTCCTGTCCTGGCCTCCCAGCGCGTCTCTCCCCTCAGTGCTCCTGTCCCGGCCACGGCAGCTGCCCGCCGAATACCGTAGCGGACGGTTCCAGAGTTAGCCGCGGGCGCGTCAGCGGACAGAGGAGAGGATGATGGGAGAGCGGCGTGCGGTACGGAGACGCTGGTAGCAGCTGGCCAGCTTGTCAACAGAGGCCAGGTTCTGCGGCTCTCTAAGCTCCCGTGACTCAGCGTAATCTTTGTGGATCGCCCCCGTCTTAGTGGAGAACGGCCACAGCCTTTGACATTGTGCGTTCTCACACCATGCTGTGTCGTCTGTCCTCTTCTATGCGTCATAAGTACTGCGTCACCTCACTCTATTTTTGTACCCGGAAGTTCCCTCAAGGACTGGGATAATTAGAAGTTATATATACTCTACTGTGCGCCTGCAAAGTTCTGTTTCAAATAGACAACAAATGTTAGACAATCTACAGGTGTTGTAACAGTTAAGCGACGGCAAATCATCTGTTGCAGCGCAGCTTCTTAAGGCTGTCGGCAGAGCTAATGTGAGCTTTGTTTACGGAGCAAGATGGCCACAGGGTGGGATTATCCAGATAAACGCAGGAGATGGAGTCGGTCAAACGCTGGGATTAGGGAAGTGCCCGATCCTCTCGGCCTCCAGAGGCCTGCGATTGCTTCTTAACACAGCGTGTGTGTGTGTGTGTGTGTGTGTGTGTGTGTGTGAGAGAGAGAGAGGCGGCAGGAATGTCGCCTGTTCACAAATCATGCCCCTTTGTCCTCGCAAAGCGCCAGGTAGTCCCAGTGGATTTAGGCCACAGTGTAACACTGACATGTTTGGGACTGCTGCGATTAAGTCGAGAACTTCATGCCAGTCCAGTCCAAACGCTGTGTCTCCTTAACCTTCGACCTTCCCACGTCGAAATATAGACGTTTCAATTTCGTTTTTTCACTCCTGAGCCTGTCCAAAACATGAATGGCCGGCCTTGTTTGGGCTCGTGGACCCGTCCTGTGATTCGGATCCGCTCCAAAATTGAACAGGTTCTTCGTTGGCCCACGCTACACCCCTCCGAGTTTCACGGAAATCGGTGTGGTAGTTTTTGCATAATCCTACTAACAAACCAGCCAACAAATAAACCAGTACTGAAATAAACCAACACACGCCACCGAAAACATGACCTCTCGCCCTGCGCTGTCGCTGGGGCGGAGGTAGAGAAACAGCAGGATTTCCCTCTGATATTCTGAAACAGAAACTCCTATGTAGCCTGTCTGTGATTGACAGAACACCGCTGCCCTTCCCTTTTTGCATTGTGTGAAAAGTCTGTCTCTGTGTCACTCTGAAACGAAGGAGCAGCTTTCAGAGAACATGTTTCTCCGGACAGACATGTAACTGGCAACCTTGTGACAGGATGCTGCTGTAGGCTCCTTCCTGGACCAGGTCACATCACCTGCATCTCATCAAACCAATCGCTGCTTCTGTCTGTAACTTCAGCAACAACACGCAAAGCTCCAACCCCCCCCCCCCATGAGGGTTAGACCTGTCGCCCCCCATCCGCCCCCCCCCCCCCCCCCCAAGAGGGTTAGACTTGTTGCCCCCCCCATCATCCAGCGTGGTTGTTGGAGCATTCCTGGGCCCCGGCTGCGGTGTGTGTACCCTGGCAGAGCCGCTGTGATCGGGAGCTCTCCCGGTGACAGACGGACACTCACCTGCTGGTATCGCCTCCGGCATCGCACCCCGCATTCCTGCAGTCAGCCGCAAACTGACGAGTCCCACCGGCTGCACTAATACGCCCGCGTCTGTCACTGGGCCCAGGCTCGGCCGGGCCACCGTCCAGGTGGGGGGAGAGGTTTTCCTCTGGACGGAGGCGCGAGGAATGCGCAGCCTTCGGATGAATATGCTTTGATGCGGCTTGCGACTCCGTTTTGTGTCTCTTACCAAAAGAGGGGATTCTATCGTTATGAATGGCGGTAAAACGGTATTGGCTCCGTCGTTCGGGCAGAAGGACCTCTTCATGAAGAGCTGCTGATTTAAAGGGCAACTGTGGGGGAGAGCGGGGCGCGTTGGACCACAGGGCGCGTTGAGACAGGCTTTTTAGGAGACACCGCAGCAGCGCGGATGTATTTTGGTGAAACAGCTCTCACTGAAGTCGTGTAGAGATGTGTCCGAAAAATACATCCATTTTGCTGCAGTTTATCTCCTTACAAAGCCTGTGTTACAATGTGCCAATATGTCCGCCTCTCACTACTCATACAATCATCATCTCAGAAGGGCTGTCCCATGTGGGTTGGTCATCACAGGGGATTTGACCTTAATTTACTGCTTAGCTATAAATTCATTTGACTTTAGGCTATTTAACCTTGAAGTGGTCAATCTATCAGATCAGAAAAATGTTTGTTTGAGGTGTTTTCACTGCTGTTTTGCACACGTACACCCATACCACTGACCCCAGTAGACATATATCACTCGTTCCAGAACACCTCAAGTCCTTCTAATCCTACTGTGTTTTAGCAGAATTCTACAGCCTATAATACACATTCTCTCCATGTCTGTCTGTTTCCATAATAGGGGATTACTGTGTTAGTAGTTTCCAAAGGGCAGCTCTTCTTTATTAGGTGTTGTAAAAATCCCGGGGAGATGGTGGAGCAATTATTTTTGAAACTTTCTTTCCCTCAGCGCCAATGGGTCTTAAAACAGAACTATCCGTCATGAAGCCTACCGTTAAAAGGGTATAAAATGTCAAGCCTCACTGGGCATTAACTGACAGTTTGCACCTGTTGGTTTTAGAAAGGGGGTCGAGTTAAACGAAGGGTAGCTTATGGTAAAACGATATAGGAGGGTAAAAGCTAGCTTGGTCACCCTCCTCTGAAAATCACACGCACAAACATTTGATCCTCGCAGTGCGGAAAGGCGAGCCATCAAAACCATTACTTCTGACCTTTTGACTCCTCCCCCTCTCTTTTGTTAAGACGGCAGATCAGGGCAGCGGGCGTCCCTCGCTTGGCCACACAGTTTAGCCCGAGTATTTCTCCTGAGAGTCACCGGTAAATCCCTCGTGGAATGACCAGCCTTTCAGCGGCCGGGCTTCTCCTCCTCCTCCGCCGTCGTCTCTGTCCCACGCTGACGGCCGTCTGTCCCGTCGTCTCTGTCCCGCGCTGACGGCCGTCTGTCCCGTCGTCTCTGTCCCACGCTGACGGCCGTCTGTCCCGTCGTCTCTGTCCCACGCTGACGGCCGTCTGTCCCGTCGTCTCTGTCCCACGCTGACGGCCGTCTGTCCCGTCGTCTCTGTCCCACGCTGACGGCCGTCTGTCCCGTCGTCTCTGTCCCACGCTGACGGCCGTCTGTCCCGTCGTCTCTGTCCCACGCTGACGGCCGTCTGTCCTGTCGTCTCTGTCCCACGCTGACGGCCGTCTGTCCCGTCGTCTCTGTCCCACGCTGACGGCCGTCTGTCCCGTCGTCTCTGTCCCACGCTGACGGCCGTCTGTCCCGTCGTCTCTGTCCCGCGCTGACGGCCGTCCGTCCCGTCGTCTCTGTCCCACGCTGACGGCCGTCTGTCCTGTCGTCTCTGTCCCACGCTGACGGCCGTCTGTCCCGTCGTCTCTGTCCCACGCTGACGGCCGTCTGTCCCGTCGTCTCTGTCCCGCGCTGACGGCCGTCTGTCCTGTCGTCTCTGTCCCACGCTGACGGCCGTCTGTCCCGTCGTCTCTGTCCCACGCTGACGGCCGTCTGTCCCGGTGGCTCAGCTCCGCTTGGCTGGCCTCTCCCGGCTCACCTGCAACGCGAGACCCCCGCGATAATCACTCCGGTCTGGGTTACCAGTTCCAAACCAGCCCTTTTAATTGGAGAAAGTTGGAGATTAAACCCAGGTCAAATTTGAGGGTGCAACAGGTAGATATTGCGGCTTCGAGAACAAAGAGATTCTTTGAGAAACGCAAGCATGGGCTCTGAATCCATGCGAGGGTGAAAACGGAGCGCTCAGACATTTTTAATGCTTCAGCAGTTATTTGATATGGAGAGCAACAATTGAAAGAGTAGCCTACATTGGAAAGGCAGCACTAATGACATAAATACTTTGCCAGAACCAGACAGGTACAGTTCATATACAACTTTCAACGCTCTTCACGTAACCCCATGACTTTGAACTGACCCCGCCTCGACTCCACTGCCAGGTAGACCTAGGAGGCATACATCGGTTTGCGGGAACCAAAAGGTTTTCATAAATCACATGAATAGTTTTTGTCATCTGTTCTCTCAAACAGATGTTTCAGCGCAGAGGTCATGGGCCATGGCAAAGGTCACATACACTTGGATAAAGCAGAAGATAGATAGACATACAGACAGACAGTTGAATAAAAATGAATTAATGTATTTTGTGTTTGTTGTTTTGTGTACTCAGATTGAAGAAAAACAACCAATGAAGAATGAAACTCATCCAGAAAAACTTTAACCCTTTACGTGATTTGTATTGAATATGTTGTAAGGGAATAAGGTTGATTATTGTTGTTTGTTTACTCTCATTTCCTTTAAAACGTCATCCTTACAGAAGGACTTCTTTGGCACTGTAAATATTTGCATAGCATGAATATTAATCACCTTGATTTATCTTGATTACCTTGAATATCAATTGTGTTTATATACTAAAAAATAATGTCTCAGGTATACTTTTCTTTGGGATAGTTGAAATAAGCAATAATAATATAGCGTTAGATGACTCAGAAGTTGTTTTATCAGGAATCATGTTTATTGTTACTGTTCTGCTGAGAAAATGATTTTCCAAGGTGAATCTCACTGATACAACATTTTACATTCCTCTTCAAGTTGTATAGTGTTTTAATAAGCAATACTTCCATACACAGTGTAACAGACCTTTCATTTTAAATGCATTTAATAAAACAATCCCTCTGGTTAAGGCTGTTTGTTATGTTTAAAGAATCTTTTTTCCACAGAGAAATATGTGTCAGTTGAGTCATCTGGAAAATACTGCATTCTGGAACAGCTGAGGGCTGTGCTAAATCATCTGATGTCCCGTCTATCGACCTGTTAACTAGTTCTCACATGAACTAGATTCCGGCCTGCGATCCCTTGTCAAACCAAGACTCATCAAAGACAGCAGCCTAAAGGCAGAGCCGACGCTAACGCTGGCGCTGTTAGTAGCAGTTTGTATCACGCAGCAAAACAGACTGAATAAGAGAAGAAGAACGCGAGGGCGGAGGAGCCGACCCGACACGCAAAGGAGAGTGAAGTGCGCCCTTTATGGGTAATCCTAGCAGGCTGGCCGCGCTGCCCACCAGGCAGGGGAAGGGAAAGTGACACCAGGATCTACTGTAGGCCGACAGCAGAGAGGAAAGAAACAGGACGGGTTGGTAGGCTACTGCAGGGGGGAGAGCGGATCTCCTTTAGGCCAGACCCTCGGCCCATGCATTCACAATCACCACAACTAGGCTACAGCCCTCAATAGCCTGCACCCACCACCACCACACACACACACACACACACACACACACACACACACACACACACACACACACACACACACACACAAAAACAAAAGATTTCCTTTATGTTCATTGCTTTTTCTCAATCATACTATTTGCATTTTAATCTTTATTTTTTCCCACAATATTTTCATCTGTCCTATCGTTCACAGTCTAATGCTGCGTTCTACACTTTCACCCTGAAAACTCACCCAATATAGGCCTACTTCTTTGCGCTCTTTTAAATGCCCACTACACCATTAGAGTACGCCTAATTAGCACGTCCCAAACGTGTCGTTCGTGCCGGCTAGTCAACAGTCCCGTCCGCCGGCCTCTTGTGTTACGATAGGTGCAAACACGGGCTCCAGGTGCAAAGGCATTCGCTGCAAAGTGACGGCGTTAAAAGACGGGAATCCCCTGACAACGTGCCACCCACATTCCCATGTCCCCTGCTGCTCTGGGGGACGGTCTCTCCATGTCGCTCAGCAGCCCGCGGATCATTAGCGCTCATTAAAGCTCAGATATAGCGGACGGTAGAGGGTCTGTTCATGGAGCCGTGCATCCTTGCATCCTGTCAATGGGAGAGTATTTCACACGTATCCATACAGAGCAGTCTAAGCAAGATGCAATATCAACGTGCATTAGTGACTGATTGCGTACTTTAGATATTAAATATCTAATTCCATATATACACATATCTGGTTCTGGTACCAGACCCACAGTGCTGCCCAGTGTTTGGGCCCGGTCCAGCGGCTATATCCAGCCTGTTTCCAAGGCTCCATGTTCTCCTTGGGTACCGGTGATAACACTGGGCCAGACCCCACCACCAGCGGGGTGCTTTAATCCACCATTAAAGACCTGAAATGCTACGTGGGTTCTGTGGTCGAGCAGTGACGACAGCGGAGGCGCAGGAATGCGGGGCTCATACCCCTCGCGCCTGACCGCAGTCCTGGCCGGCCTGCTCCAGCGCACCAAGAGAGGCTAAATACTAGCCTCCTCCCCGGTCACTCAGAACCGGATCCAAATGTCTTGGGTTCTCGGTATCCTCTATTTATACGGTGTGTATATTTACGGCGGATGATTGGGATGCTAGCGCGGGCTGTGAGAGCGAGCAGAGAGAGGTGTCCTCCTTTTCCGCGGAGCTATTCTGAGGAGGAGAGGAGGTTGTCAGAGGACTGGGACAGGGACACGGCCTCTTTGGCCTCTAAGACTGACTCTAAAGTTTGTAGACCCTCTGAACAAAGTTTGGTTCACACATTTATGCGGTCCGTGTTTCAAAAGTATCCACAACCATCAACCTTCAATTCGGAATTTGGGGGGAGAATTAACGTCCGGGTCGATGGTGGACACATTTCAAACTGGGATTCTCTCTATTGAACCGTATTGGTAGAAGTGCAAGTGTCCGGAGGGAATTCCATCCGGTTGGCTTTGTCTGGACAGCTGTAGGACCCAGCTCTGCTATTAAGATATCTCACAACTACCACAACATTCCTGCCCAGTACATTCCTGCCCCCCCCACCCCACCCCCACCCCCCACACACACACACCCTCCAAGACACCTCAGTCATCAATCTTTGAATAATTTCAGTTTCAGATTTGTACTACCAAGTAGGCTTGTACCTACTGTATGAAGAATGCCAAGGTCTGATGGTGCATGTCAATAAACATACTAATAAACATAGTGCCAGAACAAGAAGGGACAGAAATAAAATACAGTAATGAAGTGACACAGTACAATATACAACATGATCTACCGAAATATACAAAATAGGCAATAAACTGTGTAAGAACGAGCCAGGACATGCAACACTGGTGAACTCTGGGGATTGTACCTCATGAGCAGATTCCAGTGGCCTAGGACCCATAGGCATGGTGAAGTATATAGTTCTATGGCGTGTGCCTGTATGTGTGTGTGTGTGTGTGTGTGTGTGTGTGTGTGTATGAAGTGACAAGTTTATGGGCGAGTGCTGAATGTGTACCGTTGCCTTGTCATCAGTCCAGACAGACGTGTTCCCTTGAGCACCGAGCGCTGAGGTTCTGTCACAGCCAGTCAGTGTATTGACATGATAATTTGTCATCTGTTAGCAAGGTGGCTTTGATGCCATGTGAGGTGTCTAGGAAAATAACCACGCATCCTACATAGGTAGAACAACAACACACCCACTCTCTCTCTCTCTCTCTCTCTCTCTCTCTCTCTCTCCCTCTCTCTCTCTCTCTCTCTCTCTCTCCCTCTCTCTCTCTCTCTCTCTCTCTCTCTCTCTCTCTCTCTCTCTCACACACACACAGTCAAACACACATACACACACTCTTTCTCCACTGACAGTGATGCACGTTCACAACTGCCTTGCACAGCTGGACTCGGCCATTCATCAACAGCGCGGAGAGTGTGATCCAGGGTTATGAGATGTTCAAGAGTGATAGGCATCATGATGAACGCTTTGAGAATGCCAAGAATGCTTTTATTTATACTCAGAGTTCGGACATGTTGACGCTGATAGGACTCGGCTTCAGGATTATAGTGCCTTGTCACGGTACTGTACATTGAGAAGTGACTGGCATACTCGTTTCTATCCGTTTGAAAGGCTAGACAGAAGCAGACATCCAGTATAAGAAAAATACTGAGAAGTCACGCATGGAAATTATGCGCAAGATCGATTCAATATTATGTCGCAGAGATTTAAGTTGTTGTTGCAGGACTATTCAGGAATGACTGTTTATCTGAGTCAAGGTGCCACTTAATGGGATTTTCTGATTAGATTTCCTGCTGCCCAAGGCATTGAGGGTCTTTGTTAATAACCGATGTTCGACAGTGTAAAACAAACAGGGCATTCCTGAGGGCACAGGTGGTGCAGCCCGTTAACATTCATTTGTTCCTGTGAGGCCTGAGACCGTTGAAGTAAACCTTAAAGGTACAGTGAGCCACTGTTCGGGATTCTAAACTTCATAACAATTATTCCTGACTGTACTTGAAACTAGGCCCTGTGACATTCAACCCTAGAGTGTTACCTCAACTTGACGGAACAAAAGGGTCGAGAGTTCATCCCGGAATCTTCCTGGGGAGGAGGGGGTTGAATCCGTATCGTAATCGGCTTTGTTCTCCATCCATCACGGGTCATTAAGGCCGGCTGTCATCGGGGGCCGGTCCCCAGGACGGGAGGTGAGACCGGGGAAGCAGGACCTGAATGCCCTGGCCTCTACCCAACCTCTCTCTGTTTACCCAGGGCCGTAATTAAGAGCGTGCCCCCAAGGGGAAGGGGAACCTCCCACGGCCTGGTCATGGATACAGACAGGCCAACGATTCGGTGAACGCAAGGACACGGGCTAGCGAAAGTAATGCTGAGACTGTGCCGATCTACCGTAGCATTGCAACAAAGCCTAGAATGGAAGCATCCGGGGATCGCGCTGAGGTTATATTAACAGCTCGGTTTGTTTCTGTGTACTGTGACATGCTCGCATCCGTGACCCGGTTTGGTTCCTAGCTGGTGTAGGAGGAGGAGGAGGAGGAGGGGCAGGTCTTATTTAGGAGGTGAAATGAAAAGAGCGAGAGGCAGAGTGCTCCCAAGCACGCACGGCATCCTGGGTATCCGGCCCCAGGCGGAGGGGAGTCGGTCACGGGGGAGGTTCCGTGTTGTCCGGAACGCGTCACCATCTCCAATAAACACCAGGGGTCTTTTATTTTTACCGGCGTTATTGAAGGTATCGAGTTCAAGCGCCTCAGCCACCCCCCATCCCAGGCATTGTTCAGCAGCACCCCGTATAAATATCTCCACCCTGCCACAGAATATCTACAGTATGCTTAGTGTTTCCTCTCTGTGTTTAATTGATTTATAGATCATGGCTGCATTTCATGAGGAAAGTGATTTATTGAAGGAACAGCTATATTCCTCACTTGAAAGTGCCACTGTGATATACTGCGTCCGAGGCAGTGGAATATCAAGGCTATGAACAGTCAACTTGGTAGATGAATGATAACTTTGACTTCAGCAGTGAAACCTAGCTTGAAAGATAATGAACCTTGAAAGTATTTGTCCTCCGAGAATGTTCAAACGTTAAGTCATGATTTTATCAAGAGCAAAAAACACTGTGTGCGATCATTAGCGTGATATCGTTCTCAAACGATGTTCCATAAAAGGCCACAAAGTATTTTTATCTTAACGTGACCAATTGTGCGCCATACCCAATACGCATTCTCACATTCTCACCACATCCAAAATGTGATCGCTCAATTGCTTCCATGTCATGCTGTGTCACCAGAACCCTACCACCCCTCACCCTGTTGACCAATCACAGTTAAAATAGCCCCCGTGACATCTTTAGATTAATTTATTGGAACATTAGCATTGATGTTAGCTGCTGAAAACATGGCTGCTCCTCTATCGTCAATGTCATGTCATCAGATCAGCTCATTTACATCTCGGCTGGCCAGGGGGGTTTCCATCCTGCTGTTTAAATCTGATCTGATGCCCAGTGACAGCCCCACCACAAGGGATATATTTGGACTTTCTAGGAATAATTTATAGGAAAGGTCAACAAGTGCTTTTTTAATGCACTGCAGTGTTCTACCAAGTTTGGTAGGTCACTGTGAATTAGGTTCTTGCATAACAAAGTATATATCAACATAAATAAGTAATTTTAGTTCAGTATATGATAACACTCATTAGATGTCTGCTGTACTCCTTGTACAGTGTATGTTTGAATATGCTTGTGCAGTGTGTTTGTGAGGTTTGTTTGGGGACGAGCGCGGTGTCCCCCCCACCTGTCCTACCAGCTGATGCCAGGTGCCGGGGCTCTGTGAGTGACCGGGGGACTGTGAGTGACCGGGGGACTGTGAGTGACCGGGGGACTGTGAGTGACCGGGGGACTGTGGTGCCGGGACGTCCCAGCTGCCTGACCTTAAAGGGCGCGAGCCTCGTGAACAGACCGTAAACCTTCACAGGACCACGTCAGACAGAAAGGCAAGCAGAGAGGAGATGCACTTGTGAGTCCTGGCAAGAAGTAGTACATTGGCTTTTCCTACATTAAACGTAATTATTGTTAGTCGCTTTGGATAAAAGCGTCTGCTAATGACTGTAATGTAATGTAAATGTAATGTTTCTAATGTGTGTGGTCCAGTAACTAAAATGATCAGTATTGGTTTCGTCTATATGCCATTTTATTGTTAGATTTTTTTCGCATTAAATTTTCATAGATGTTACCCTTGATAGATTTTACCCTTTAAAACTCACCTCAGGTATCCAATATTAAACATGTAGCACTCTCTGCAGCATCAGTCAGAGATTACTACAAAACAGGCAATTTAGAGAATAAATAAGTTTGATATATCCACATCGATCAGAGAACGTGGATGGGGGTTATTCTAAACAGTGATTTCCCATCAGGATGCTCAGGGTTGTAGTGGAGGGGATTGTGGGGGATGTCGGACGTGACCTTGGTCTGCGAGACCCTGTGATGTGAGGATGATAAGAGATGGTTCATGCTTCATTAGCTCAGAGCCCTCAGCTGTGCTGAAAGACCCCTCTGTTCACACAAATCACTCTGTGAAATTACCACTGACAATCGCTGATGATATCAGCGCACCGAGCTGACTTCAAAGTACCTGAAAAACCAACAGGCAGTATGGACCCTGGCATATAGAATAGAGACATGTAGTTGCATTGTCACTATTCATATACAATACATTAACCTGTTTTAGAGATAAAGAGATGCTGTTATACTGTATAATGAGTATTTTATGTACTATTGCTTTATAATTGCGATGAAAAAACAATAGTTTTTTTTCATTTAGTTCAAGGAGAGCAGTTCTTCACCAGGTTACCCAATAGAGGGCATCAGCAGCATTCCATAGGATCATACTCTTCAAAGGTTCCTGTTCAGAATGTTGTTTTGTAAATATGATAGATTAAATACACATAACCCTGTTTATGTATACTGTAGCTCAGTATAAGAATCAGAATGTATCAGTAAAACTGTGTCTCATGATAAAATAATGGATCCCAAAAATAATTACACAAATTCTAAATGGAAAACTCTAAATCAAACAGTGGCTTCATGTGATGAAATTCCACAAAATACATGCACACTTGTAAGCAGAGCTATACTATGTCCTTAGTAAACAAAAAACAAACAAAGTAAACAAATCTCACGAAAGTAAATTCATCACACGGGAACACACAGTAACATATCTGATTCAACATACATTCATGATTAATCGACTGTGCATATGTTTTCAGATATCATGTGGCTTAAAATATTACACCTGGAATTCTTCAAAGCAATTCTTTGTCAATTCTAAGAATAATGGACACAGCATTTTTTCTGTTCTTGCTCTGAGATTACCAGAGAGAGAGAGGAGGGAGCGGGTGGGGTGGTTTATGGGAGCGTGGGAGGGGAGAGGCAGGGATACTTTGAGAGGCTGTCCAATGTGCTTTCTTAAATTAGCTGTGGGGGCAGGAGGCACCCTCTCTGAGCTGTCGGTGGGAGGGGTCTGGGGCTGACACGGTCTACTGTTTCAGTATTACCTGCACAGCCCCTCAGGACTGACTACACTTGTCCTGCGTGAGTGTGTGTGAGTGTGTGAACACAGGGAGAGAGAGAGAGAGTGAGAGAGAGTGAGGGAACACAGAGCGCAGAAGACCTTAAGTTTTGATTCTTTCTTTCACTCAATCTTTTTCTTCTTCGGGGAGACTATTTTTAAATATATATCTATCCTGCTAGTTTCTGAGAATAGTTGCAGGGCAACTAGCAGTGGATATGGCTGGTTGTCTGCAAAGGACAGGACTTTGTAGAGTTCAGGCGCTCTTTAAATGCCTCTTTGTGGTGCTGACGGTGGGCTTCTGCTCTGCCCCTGTGGATGCTGAGCCCTTCGACCCGGCATTCCTGTACCGACAACGATCTGGACCTAATGCAGATGACATCATCGTGGCCAACAATGGAATCAGGGTCCCCTTCGGGAGGTCCGTGTATCTGGATCCCATCAACGACCTGGTGACGGAGGTGCAGCCGGGCGACCGCTGCCACATCACAGTCCTGGACAACGACCCGCTGGCCCAGAAGCCCGGGATGCTGAGCCCCAAGAAGTTCCCCTGCGCCTTCGGCCTGGAGGAGGTCAAGTACACGCACTTCGGCTCACGGAGCCCCAACAGGGACCGCGTGAAGCTGCAGCTGCGCTACGACTCCCAGACGGACACGGTCGTCGTCCCCTTTATGCTGGAGGTGGAGGTGGTCTTCCAGCAGCTGGAGATCCTCACCCGCATCATGCCGCTGACCGTGGACAAGCTTCATGGCGACAGCAACACCATCGACAAGAAGGCGCTGGAGTTTTCCTACGAGGACGGCGTGACGCAGTGTAAGGTCGCCACTCTGGTCGGCGCCGGAAGCCTCCCCAGGTATGGCATCCTTTTAAATAATTCCCCCAATGGCCAGCTGGTTGACTGTGATGCGTTTGTTAAGCAAGGCATCCGCTACAAGCACACTGCCACAACCAACTCACCTAATAGAGACTATATCCCAATGATGGCAGAGTTGCAGGACAATCAGGGAAACACTATCATGCAGGAGCATTTCCAGATCATGGTTAGGATCAGGGAGGGTGCCGAGAACACCCCCCCCAAGCCCAGCTTTGTAGCTATGATGATGATGGAGATTGATCAGTTTGTCATGACAGCTATCACCAGTGATATGCTGGCTGCTGAGGATTTAGAATCTCATCCAGACGACTTAATCTTCAACATAACTTCCCCGCTCGGCTATCAGCAGGGCTACATCATCAGCACAGATGATCAGAACTTGCCCATCACATCTTTCTATCAGAGAGACATTCAAGATCTGAAAATAGCCTACAAGCCCCCCTCAGAGGACTCAGATGTAGAGAGGATTTTCCAGCTGGAGTTTGAGATCGTAGATAGCGAGGGAGCGGTCTCAGACGCTTTCACTTTTGTGATCGTGGTGAAGCCCATGAATACACTGGCTCCCGTGGCAACCAGAAACATGGGTCAGCTATTGTTTGAGGGTCAGTCCAGGGCGCTGTCCAGCTCCCAAAATTTAGAGATCAGCGACGAGGACAACCTGGACGACGTGAGAATAACCGTCGTCGACGGCCTGAAGCACGGCGGGCTGACGGTGCTCGGCTCTCACAGGAAATTCTTCACGCCCGCCGATTTAGATGCCGGCATCGTGGTGTACCAGCACGACGGTAGTGACACCTACAGTGACAACATCATTTTCCGGATGACTGACGGCAGCAACGAGGTGGAGTTCTTGTTCCCCATCACCATCGCCCCGACTGATGACGAACCGCCGATCATCAACGCTAACACCGGCCTGGTGCTCTTCAAGAATGACATCATGCAGCTCTCCCCCTTCATTCTGAGTGCCACAGATATTGACTCAGAGGACTCCACCATAAAGTTCATCCTGGAGGCCCCCTACTCCACAGTGGGGGAGCTGCTACTCAGACAGGTGGAGCCGCCGTCTGACCCCTCCGCCTGGAAGTTCAGCGCGACAGACGAGATGTTTGAACAGGTGGTGACCGAGTGGTTCCAGCAGGACATTCTAGACGGGAAGCTCTTCTACCGTCACATCGGACCCCACAGCACCACCATCGTCATGGATCAGTTTGTGTTCCGGGTCCAGGATGACAATGACCCGCCCAATCAGTCGGGGGAGCACGCGTTCACTATCAAAATTCACCCCGTGGACGACATCCCCCCAGAGCTTTACCCTGGCACCACACTTCACATGACAGTGCAAGAGTATGAGCTGACGCACTTCAAGAAGAAATGTCTGCGTTACACCGACCTGGATTCAGACGACAGGGATCTGAAGTACACAATAACCAAGTCCCCCACCGACACAGATGAGAACAACCTGGTCCCCTTGGGAGACATCGTCCTGACTGACAGCCCCGACACTGTGATCATCGAGTTCACTCAGGCTCAGGTCAATCACCACAAAGTAGCTTACAAGCCCCCAGACCAGGAGCTGGGCATCACGCCAAAAGTTGCTCAATTTACATTCTTTGTGGAAGACACTGCTGGTAATTTAGTAGATGGACTATTCACTATTTTCTTACAGCCAGTAGACAACAAACCCCCATTCATCACCAACACTGGCTTCACTGTCCTGGAGAGAAACACATATATCATTACTAATAAGGAACTGCATGCCACAGATCAGGATACAGATGATGAAAATATTATATTCACTGTCACCCTGATTCCCCACTATGGGCACCTGCAGTATTTAGGGATTGACATGTCAAACGGCGAGACATTCAACCTTGAGGACATTGAAAATGGCCGTCTGGCCTACATCCATGGCGGAGAGGAGTCCATCAGTGACGTCATCAAGGTGGACGTGAGTGACGGCTTCCACGAGGTGCCTATCATCATCAAGATCACCATCAGCCCCGTCGATGACGAGATCCCCACCATCATGCTTCCCGCCGGGCTGCTAGGAGCCCATATCGACGTCCTGGAGAACGCAGCGACGGAGATCACCAGTAACGTCATCCAGGGCCGCGACGAAGACACCGACGACCTCATGCTCACCTTCATCGTTGAGGAGACCCCCAAACTGGGCGAGATCCTGGTCAATGGTGCCCCCGCCGAGAAGTTCACCCAGCAGGATATCATCAATGGGGTGGTGGTGTACGCGCACACCAGCGGCGAAATCGGACCCTTCAAAGAGTATGACTCCTTCAATCTTACCATCTCCGACATGTCAGATGAATGGGTTGTTGGGGGCAACAAGGTTCATGGTGTCCGGGTTCATGTCACCATCCTTCCGGTGGACAGCATCCCGCCCATCGTCAGTGTCGGGGAGCAGTTTGTGGTGGTGGAAGGGGAGAAGAACGTCATCACACTGGAGCACATCCAGGCCGAGGACATCGACACCAACAACGATGACATCCTGTGCACCATCATCGTTCAGTCAACATCGGGCTATGTGGAGAACATCTCCCCAGCTCCGGGATCAGAGAAGTCCAGGGCAGGCACCGCCATCACAGCCTTCAGCATCAAGGACGTCAGCCTCGGGCATATATACTACGTGCAGAGCATCCACAAAGGAGTTGAGCCTGTGGAGGACAGATTCACCTTCCGCTGTTCGGACGGCATTAACTTCTCAGAGCGCCAGTTCTTCCCTATCGTCATCATCCCGGCCAATGATGAGAAGCCGGAGATCTTCATCCGTGAGTTTGTGGTCATGGAGGGCATGAGTCTGGTCATCGACACGCCCATCCTGAACGCAGCCGATGCTGATATCCCAGGGGATGAGCTGGACTTTGAGATCATTAAGAACCCCAAGCACGGCAGCATCGTCCAGCAGCTTAGCACCGGAACTATCCCTGTGATCAGGTTTTCACTGGAACAGATCAAAGAGGCGTCCAACATTGTCTACGAACACGATGACTCGGAGACCAAAGAGGACAGTTTTGAAATTAGACTCTCCGATGGAAAACACACTGTGGAGAAAAAGGTTCTCATCATGGTCATCCCTGTTGATGACGAGACAGCGAGAATGGCCATAAACGATGGACTGGAGGTTGAGATTGGAGAAACCAAAATCATCAGTAACAAGGTAATGAAGGCCACCGATCTGGATTCTGAGGACAAAGAGCTAACATACATTGTGCGCTATGGCCCAAGCCAAGGCTATCTCCAGCGCATCACCAAGCATGGAGACGTCATGGGTAACATCACCATCAACATGAACTTCACGCAAGATGAGATCGACAAACAGCTGATCCAGTACGTGCATACGGGCCAGGAGGGAATCCGTGACCTGCTGAAGTTCGATGTCACAGACGGGATCAACCCTCTTATCGACCGTTACTTCTACATCAACATCGGGAGCATCGACATGGTCTTCCCAGACGTTATCAACAAAGGCGTGACCCTCAAAGAAGGAGGCAGAGTGACCCTTACCACCGACCTGCTGAGCACCACTGATATCAACAGTCCTGATGAGTTCCTTAGCTTCAGTATCACACGTGCTCCTAGCAGAGGTCATCTAGAATGCACTGACCTACCAGGTGTTCCCATCTCCACTTTCACCCAGCTGCAGCTCGCCGGCAACAAGATCTACTACATCCACACCTCTGATGATGAGATGAAGATGGACAGCTTTGAGTTTGAGGTGACCGATGGCTACAACCCTGTGTTCCGCACCTTCAGGGTGTCCATAACGGACGTAGACAACAAGAAACCTGTGCTGACCATCAACAAACTGTTTGTGTCAGAGGGTGAGACCAAGCTTATCACTCCGTTTGAGTTGACCGTTGAGGATCGCGACACCCCAGACAAACTGTTGCGCTTCGTGGTCACGCAGGTGCCAGTACACGGTCAACTGCTTTTCAACAACACCCAGCCAATCACCTCCTTTACCAAGCAAGACCTGAACGAGAACCTCATCACGTACAAGCACGACGGCACTGAAACCAACGAGGACAGCTTCTCCTTCACCGTCACCGACGGCACACACTCCGATTTCTACGTCTTCCCGGACACTGTTTACGAGACACGCAAGCCCCAGATGATGACCATTTACATCAGCACGGTGGACAA
>NC_140253.1:14167209-14178926 GCF_949987555.1 Borostomias antarcticus
ATAACTTTAGAACCATCATTCTGACTTCTATTCCTGTAACTTTTATGAAAGTCCCACATTTAGACCAGGTTGAGGGGGATGTAGCCAATGCTGTACGTTGTACAGTTCTTACTGATGTATACAATTACACTGGGAATTGACTAAAGGGGACCTCCACTTCTGTGGGGCACTTCAATACCCAGATAGCAAGCGGATGTGTAATGATTCTGGGCCATATATGGGCCGGAACTAAGCCACAAGGGCCAGATCTGGCCTGTATATGGCCCAGATCCGCTTGCTATCTGGGTAGATTCAGAAATTATTGAATAGCATTAGCATTTGAAACAGACTTTTTGAATAGACTAATTCAGTGCCAGTCAAGTATCACTGCTGAAGTGAGGTTTTCACTGGGACATGTTTATCACACAGTGTGAAATATCTGTAAACTTTACAGTAATTGACTAATTCATCTCACATTGGATCCCTGTCAAGTGTGCATGCCAGGTTCGCCTCTGACAAGCATTCACAATAGTGGGAAAATTCCCTTATTGTGTGTGTGTGTATGGGTGTGTGTGTGTGTGTGTGTGTGTGTGTGTGTGTGTGTGTGTGTGTGTGTGTGGGTGTGTGTGTGTGTGTATGGGTGGGTGTGTGTGTGTCTGTGTGTGTGTGTGTGTGTGTGTGTGTGTGTGTGTGTGTGTGTGTGTGTGTGTGTGTATGGGTGTGTGTGTGTATGTGTGTGTGTGTGTGTGTGTGTGTGTGTATGGGCGTGTGTGTGGGTGTGTGTGTGTGTGTGTGTGTGAAAGACAGGGAGGCAGGGAGAGGGAGGCTGGCATGCCATGGCAGCAGGTCTGGCCCACCCAGACAGTGGCCTGCTGTCCCCCTCAGTTGTTCATCCTCCTCCCAGGAAACAAAGCCAACGGGGAGGAGGAGGGGGAGGAGGAGGAGGAGAGAGGGAAGGAGGGGGGGGGGGCACAGCTGTCACTCTCAACTCCCTACAATCAGAAACTCTGGTGGGAATGAGGAGAGAGGGAGGGAGAGAGGGAGGGAGAGAGAGGGGGGGAGGGTAAGAGGGAGAGAGAGTGTGAGAGAGAAAGAGTGGCAAAGAGGTAAGAAAGGACAGGGAGACAAAGAAAGAGACAGACCTGAACTGAGACAGAGGGAGGGTGAAGGAGAGAATGTCCAGGAAGAGAAGAGCATGAAAGGGACCCTCGCGTTCTCCACCTCTCCCCTGCGCGTGGGCCCGTTACCCTTCCCATGTTAAACACGCCCACGCGACGGTACTCACGCGCCGACATACCGCCCACACCGTGAACAGATATAGACACTGGCTGCACACTGTGTGTGTGTGTGTGTGTGTGTGTGTGTGTGTGTGTGTGTGTGTGTGTGTGTGTGTGTGTGTGTGTGTGTGTGTGTGTGTGGTCACGTTTTGATGACAATAGGTTGCCTGGAGTGCCCCCTGTTTATAGGTCTCTGCCACGTCCACCGGGGGGATTGGAATGTGTCAGATACCGGAGGACTGCTTGTGAAGGACACTCGTTTTATTCTTAAAAAAAAAAGAAGAAGAAAAATAGCCACTTTGTCATCCCCTGAGTGTCACTTCGTGTGTGTCAGCCACGCCACAGGCTCGCGTCAGCGTGTCAGGTCGCGCAATCCTTCATCAGCTCATTTCCCTATTCGCTCCCTGTAATCCTACACTGTTTTTCAACACGTCTTTGGTCAGGCGCCGAACACTTAATTATAGTCGCCTGGATATCAAAGCCCCTAAATCCTGTCTGTCCTACTTTCCCGAATACAGTGGACGTTTTGGGCTATTTTTTAAGACCTAATTTCACCTTCTGAAACACAAGTTAAGGAGCTTAAAGTTATTATTTGACAATACACGAGCAACTGTAATTTGTTTAAAAATTAAGAAAGAAAAGAAAGGATATATATATATATATATTATATATATATATATATTAAAAAATAAAATAATAAAAAACGGTGCACAAGCTTCTCTTAATATTACTCCTTTTCCAGACAAAGAGGTATTATCCACCGCTGTGTGGCTGTGCGTGCTGAAACTGGAACCTGCCAATTCAGCGCGCCGGAACAGAGGAGGCTTTTTAGTGGCAGCCGTGTCTGTTTGATAAGACTATCTGATACAGACTCACTGAGATCCCCCCCAGGTAAATGGGTATAGCTGCAGTATAGCTATAGCCTGGCTGGTACTCTGCCCAAACAAGAACACTGACGACTCCGCCGCTCTGCGAAGGACACGCTTCTAATGAAGCACAGTTGACTACTCCGCTTTAACTTTAACAACAGAGAACCGCGTTCATGTTTCACCGTGGGTGTCGCCGTGTCTACCGTGAGCGGACCCGGTAACTACCCGCTAGCATTTCTGAGACGCTCAGGAGGTGTTTAATAGTCCTTCGCACACTCCAAGAAAACACATTTCATCTCGACCGAACTCTCAAGCCGCGCCTTGACCTTCGCCGCTCGTCTTGTGTGTCGTCCGCCCCCACTTATGCACTTATCAACCTGTAAGAATCTGGGCCAGTCCGCCAGTCCGAGGCAAACATGATGAATGCTTCCTGTATTTTTAGCCCTGGCTGTCAGAAACATGAGCACGGTCAAGGTTACCCCCCCCCCGCTGTTCTCCTGTGACAAACCGGGCTCCACGGATCCTAGCAGAAGCGTCGCGGGGCGGACGTCGCTAGCGTGTGTAGGCTACTGTGTGTGTGTGTGTGTGTGTGTGTGTGTGGGTGTGGGTGTGTGTGTGTGTGCGCGCGCGCGTGCGTGCGTGCGTGCGTGCGTGTGGCAGGAGGATTGGAGATGAATGGTGGATTGGGGTGGACAGCAGCGTAGTTTGATGGGGATATTTGGGGGGGGGGGACGTTTTGCGTGCGCGTCCGTGCCTGTCTAAGCGCTTGACTTCGACAGCCACCAAATCTATCTTTTACCCCCCCAGGATAATTAGATAGGGTGAAACGATCCAGCACGACTAATGTCCCGGAAAATCCACTTGCTACTAGGCTATCAGCTGGATCTACCGGGGAATGGAGGCGCGCGGAGTGTGGTTTGGCCCTATCGTGTCTCTGTCCTGGCCCAGCCTCCATGTTGACATGTGGGTTAGAGGAAGTAGCCCCCAACCTTCTCTGAATGTTACACACACACACACACACACACACACACACCCAGCGTTAGTGTTGTCATTCTCCTCAGTCACATAGCAGAAAGCCCACAGCCCATTCTTGGTGAGTGAGGGCGGCGCCGGGCTGCTGCTGGTTGGCTGTGTGAGGATCAGATGCTCCAGGCCGTCTTCCCCTGGATTCAGCTTTAGCTTTCATTCACAGGCTCTGCGTCAAACCTCTAATTTCCGTCCCCTTCCCTTCCTCTCCCCCTCCCTCCCTCTCTTCCTCTCTCCCTCCCTCTCACTCTCTCTACCTCTCTCCAATCCCTCTCCCCTCCCTCCCTCTCTCCCTCCCTCTCTGCTATTCCTCTCCCCTCCCTCCCTCTCTACCTCTCCCATCCCTCTCCCATCCCTCTCTCCCTTTCTCACATCCCTCTCTACCTCCCTCTCTCCCATCCCTCCCTCTCTCTCTCTCTCTCTCTCTCTCTCCCATCCCTCTCTACCTCCCTCCATCCCTACCCCCCTCTCTCTCTCCCATCCCTCTCTACCTCCCTCTCTACCTCTCTCCCATCCCTCTCTACCCCCCTCCCTCTCTACCTTCCTCTCTCTCCAATCTCTCTCTACCTCCCTCTATGGCATTCTTGAGACTAAAGGGTTGACATTTCAGCCTTTTTTTTGTTTGACATTAATCCAACTGGTGGGCAGTGCCAACATGCTGTGTTTGCTTAAGGGTTTTAACATTGAAGGGTAGAAAGGTGCAGGTATTTGATCAATGCTGGCCTACTGAACATGGGCTCCCATATCCCACCGACCTGCCCCGAAGTAGGCCAGGTTAACGCGGCCAGGTTAACGAGGTCAGGTTAACGAGGCCAGGTTAACGAGGCTAGGTTAACAAGGCCAAGTTAACAAGGCTGGGACCAGTCATTCAGGACCCCCCCACCCCAACCCCACCGCCCCAAACCTAAAAACACGCTGATCGTCGGCCAATCACGCCTAAGGTCAGGGGTCATCGGAGCCGTCAGAGCGGGGATAAGGCATTGGGACGTTTGGCCGCAATTATATATTTTAAAAAAAGAACAAAAAAAGCTGGGATTAGGGAGGGAAAGTCCGCGGCCTATAAATCGGCGTGACGCGGTCGGTGTTAGGGGAGGGACCCCAGAGAGGGGTAGACCACGTTCCCTCGGGGGGATTATATAAGTCATGAGACGGCCTGGATTAACGGGAAGCGCCGGGGGTCCTGTTTAGCCGCGGATCACCGGCGGGTGGCTGAGCTGTAGCTGACGGGGCTCTTCCGTCTTTGCGTTGTGCGTCTCGGCCGAAGGCTAGCGAAGCCCGCCGAGTTTCACCTGAGACGTTTCTACGGCCTGGGCAGGGACACGCCCGGTCTCCAGGTGGGCAGCGTCGGAGGGACGGAGGCTAGCGAGGAGTTTTTACGGAGCGACCGCGCTTCAAAGGTGTCCAGGGTAAATCCTAAACCCTACCCTGTCAGGATGAACCAGTTCAAAGGTCAATGTTTCTCACAGACACATGACAGTTGTATGATATTGCGGCTGATCAACTACAGTATATGGGGGGACTTTTAGAGGGTAGGGGGAACAAGGGTTATCTAGCTCTCTGGGGTAAGAGAGCGTCCCTCTGCCCCCCCCCCTGTCACAGGCCCTTGGTCCCCCGCGCCCTCATACTGTTGCCCAAACACACATGGGAATCAAAGGCATCAATAGGAGGGTATAAACCTCCCTCAGTGTCAGCATGTGACCCACTCTTAAACCTGCCCTCTACCCCTGTGTGTGTGTGTGTGTGTCTCTCTCTCCCTCTTTTTCTCTCTCTCTTCTCTCTGTCTCTCTCTACCGTGTGTGTCTCTCTCCCTCTTTTTCTTTCTCTTCTCTCTCCCTCTTCTCTCTTTCTCTTTTCTCTGTCTGTCTCTCTCTACCCTTTGTGTCTCTCTCCCTCTTTTTCTCTCTCTTTCTCTTCTCTCTCTCTCTTCTCTCTTTCTCTTCTCTCTGTCTGTCTCTCTCTACCCTTTGTGTGTGTCTCTCTCCCTCTTTTTCTCTCTTTCTCTTCTCTCTGTCTCTCTCTACCTGTCTCTCTCTACCTGTCTCTCTCTACCTGTCTCTCTCTATCTGTCTCTCTCTCTATCTGTCTCTCTATATCTGTCTCTCTCTATCTGTCTCTCTCTCTATCTGTCTCTCTCTATCTGTCTCTTTCTATCTGTCTCTCTCTATCTGTCTCTCTCTACCCTGTCTGTCCCGCTCAAGTGGCTGAGGGGGGAGTCAGGAGGTAAAATGAGAGAATGAGAGAGAGAGAGAGAGAAAGAGAGAGAGAGAGAGAGAGAGAGAGAAAGAGAGAGAGAGAGAAAGAGAGAGAAAGAGAGAGAGAGAGAGAATGAATGAGGAAAGAAACGAGAAACTAGGCAGCACTTACTGTAAGTGTCCTCTTGTGTGGGGTGGCTTGTGGATTCAGGGAAGCCCAGGTTCAGTGATCAAGTTTCCAGTATTCAGAACTCAAACGAGTCAACTCTTTTTGTCTGAGGGCTCAGCAAGCTCAACAAAAACCGGACATCAATCCAGGACACCTCGACGGCTCTTCACAGTAGCCCAACGAAACGTTTCCTACCTCACAGGTGCACTGACTCTGAGGGGTATTGATAATAACATTGGTTTTCTCTATCAGGTGGAAACAAGCTGAAGCCGCAGCCATTCCGGCTCAACTGGGCCTGGATCTCCCTGGAGAAGGAGTACTACCTGGTGGACGAGGACGCCAGGTTCCTGGAGGTCACCCTCAAACGCCGAGGCTACCTGGGAGAGACCTCGTTCGTCAGTGAGTACCGGGACGCCCGCGCCTCCAAATCCCAGAGGGAATAGGCTACTGGCACAACTACAGTACTTCCCGAAATTAGACATGCTTCTCTATTTCCTGTCCTACACTATTGGATGAAGTGATTAATCAGGTGACTGCAGCACAATGATCAGGCACACCTGAATAATCATTTCATCCAATAGTGTAAGACAGGAAATAGAGACGCATGTCTAATTTCAGGAAGTGCTGGAGTTGTGCATAGAGCCCATTCTCTGATGTTTAGTTGTGTTTTTTTTTACAGGATAGAGAGCCATGGAGGTTTCAGAGAGAGGACTTTTGAATGGTTATATTTCAGCAACAAAAAAACTTAGTGACTCCATTTGTCTTTGCTCAGTTCCTTACCCTTAAACAAAGGACACGGTGCCGTTTTATAGTTCAAACGTTGGGTGGTTAATATTTCAGACGACATGTCAGCCATCCATCATGGAGTGCTGTGAAGAGCTACTCAGACAGGTGGAACATACCAGCGTGGAAGCCAGGCAGCACGGCCTCTATTAAACTGTCATGTTCCACAAGACCGATTGCGCTCTTAATGAACCCCAACCAAGCGCGCGGTATTTATCCCTTATTAACCTGCCTGTCCTGAAAGAAAGCTGTCCGTAAAAACGCCAACCTCACCATCGGCCCGCCCCCGTTTGTCCTCGGTCCGCCCCCCTGTGGGTCAACCCTCCGCCCACTTGCGCCGAACTAGCCCCGCCCCCCCGCGGGAGAACCTCCGTACCCGCAGTCACGCCGTGTCGCTAGTTTGACCGATGCTCCGTTTCCTGTCTCGCTGGTCAAAAGGCTGGTTTGCCGAGGGCGCGGGTGGCCTCCCCCCCCCGGCGAGCTCCCCCCTCCCGGCGAGCTCCCCCCCCCGGCGAGCTCCCCCCCCCCGGCGAGCTCCCCCCCCCGGCGAGCTCCCCCCCCCCCCGGCGAGGTCAGGAGGTAACGTCAACGCGCTCGTCTGTTTGGCGCCGCCGTCCAAACGCAGCGGTCAGATGGCCTGACAGGGTCCACTCCTGTGTTTACGTCTGTCTCTGAGGGAACAGGGAGGGCAAATAGGCTCAGAGGAGAGTCAATGGCAACACAATAGAACTGAGCCAGACTATTCACTCCTCTGTGTACCAGCCAGTCAGTCCACATCCTCCATGGCCCTCTACAAGCTCGCCGCAGTGAGTGAATACCGGTAAATAAAGTCAATTCATCCACTTTAATAAGATCCAAGACATTTCCAGTGGATGGAAGTCAGTACGATACGCTAGACACCTCTGAGATTTCTTGCACCAAGAGCATCTGACAGTTAGTCGGTGTAACTGAACGCACGAAAGATGATATCAGTGTTACAGGAAACTCGCCTCAGTTCAGTTCAATCTGGCGACGTCGGACTATTCCGCACCTCACTCTGGGCCCTCTGACTCCTCCCCTCCACAGGCATCGCCACCAAGGACGGCACGGCGAAGAGCGACAAGGACTTCCGGGGCAAGTCGCAGAAGCAGGTCCAGTTCAACCCGGGCCAGACCAGCGCCACCTGGAGGGTGAATATCTTCACCGACCAGGAGTTCGAGACGTCTGAGACCTTCCAGATCCAGCTGTCGGAGCCCGTCATGGCCGTGCTGGAGTTCCCCGACGCCGCCACGGTGGAGATCGTGGACCCCGGCGATGGTAGGAGCGCGCTCGCGCCTTGTGTGCTGGATTTGACCTTTGACCTTAGGTTTTAGCTTCGGCCTGAGCTTTTGTTTTCACACGCTTGGTTTCAGGCACAGTGTGTTTGTGTGTGTGTGTGTGACGCATTATTCAGTCACTATAGATTCTCATGTCAACACCTGTTGTCTCTCCCTGTCTGTCTGTCTGTCTGTCTGCCTGTCTGTCTGTCTGTCTGTCTGTCTGTCTGTCTGGACAGAGTCCACCGTGTTCATCCCCCAGGCGGAGTATAAGATCGAGGAGGACATCGGCGAGCTGCTGATCCCGGTGCGGCGCTTGGGAGACGCCAGCCAGGAGCTCATGGTGGTCTGCTTCACACAACAAGGTCAGACACGTGTTCACTGACCCATGCTGTTTAATCACACCTCCCATCTCACCTCTCTGTCCCATGTCTCCCAACGCGTCGCTGTCACCGCTCGTCCTCGCGTACAATTCCAGTCTGAAGGTCATCCGTGTTTTTCCTCAGGCACGGCCACGGGCACCATCCCCAGCACGGTGCTGTCCTACTCGGACTACATCACGCGGCCCGAGGACCACACCAGCGTGCTGCGCTTCGACAAGGACGAGCGCGAGAAGGCCTGCCGCGTCATCGTCATCGACGACTCGCTGTACGAGGAGGAGGAGAGCTTCAACGTCACGCTCAGCATGCCCATGGGCGGCCAACTGGGCGCCGCCTTCCCCAGCGCCAGGGTCACCATCCTGGCCGACAGCGACGACGGTGAGCACCCGCCGCCGTCCGCCGAGCGGAGAGAGCCTCTCCGAGAGACGGGATCAGAGTGTAGGGTTAGAAACGTCTTCGGCAGAGATCGTAAACTCAAAGTAACAGCCGTAAAGTGACTTCTCACAGCATATTTCAGCGAACTCATTATTGATACCAGAGGCATCCCACATCGAAATGGCTTGTATCCCTCCTCCATGACCAGTGGTGGAGTGGACGGGACGCGGAGGTGTACAGGGTAGACCCACTTCTTTATCCAAGGACCCACAGTACCCACTTCTTTATCCATTTAGTCAGACTATACCCACTTCTTTAGTCAGAGTATACCCACTTCTTTAGTCAGAGTATACCCACTTCTTTAGTCAGAGTATACCCACTTCTTTAGTCAGAGTATACCCACTTCTTTACTCAGACTATACCCACTTCTTTAGTCAGAGTATACCCACTTCTTTAGTCAGAGTATACCCACTTCTTTAGTCAGAGTATACCCACTTCTTTAGTCAGAGTATACCCACTTCTTTAGTCAGAGTATACCCAGTATTTAGTCAGAGTATACCCACTTCTTTAGTCAGAGTATACCCACTTCTTTAGTCAGAGTATACCCACTTCTTTAGTCAGAGTATACCCACTTCTTTAGTCAGAGTATACCCACTTCTTTAGTCAGAGTATACCCACTTCTTTAGTCAGAGTATACCCACTTCTTTAGTCAGAGTATACCCACTTCTTTAGTCAGAGTATACCCACTTCTTTAGTCAGAGTATACCCAGTATTTAGTCACCACTACCCCTGAGCTGGAAGACCCTAGCCTTGCTTCGCCAGACCCCAAAAATTTTATTTCCAAGGTGCGCTATCAACGGTCGCAGACCACAACTGGACGCAGTCAGATAGACCCACGACCAATCAGAGCAAGGAAACGTGGGTTAGTTGTCGTATCAAGTGGGCACAGTCATCATATCAAACCCGCCCCGTATTAAATAAACGGATGCGACTGGGCCCGACCAATATCTGGTGGGGTGGGAGTCAGACTGAACGGTTGGATGTCCAGACTGATCTGTGGAGAGAAACAGAACGCGACATGATCAGCATGGCGACGGCAGGCTAAGAAGACCCCTCCAGGGTCCAAAACACGCTGGTCCACACAGACCTAGTATCTATAACCCCACCCTAGTCTCTGCTAGTTTCCCAGAGGCATCATAGCGCTACTTTCACCGTAGCGCTACGATGAACTTAGCGCTACGATGCCTCTGGGAAACGCAGCCCTGTTCGCTCGCTGGCCTGAAGCGCAGCAGAGATGCGGGGCTGTGGGAGGTAGATAAGCTTATTAAGTGTTTCAAAGCGGCTTCTGCTCCGGGACTTCCTGTTAGCCGTCCACAGGGCTCGGCTAATGATAGCACTCCTCCTACGTTTGTTATGGGAGCTTAGCTGGCTCCCTGGGCACTTTGATGTCGACTTACAGGCGTATGGGCATGTGTCTTTGTCTGCTTCTGTGCGCGTGTGTGTGTGTGTGTGTGTGTGTGTGTGTGTGTGTGTGTGTGTGTGTGTGTGTGTGTGTGTGTTGGCATAGTCACCAGATCTTTATACATCCGTATTGATACTGTATATGGTTGAAGATGAATAGAAGAGATCCCTCTCCCACTGCCAACACACACACACACACGCACACACAAACACACGCACACGCAAGCACACACACACACACACACACGCACACACACACACAAACACACGCACACGCAAGCACACACACACACGCGCACACAAATACACACACGCACACACACACACACACACACACACGCAAGCAAAAAACACACACACGCGCACACACACGCACACACGCGGTTACAATAGTACAATAGTACAGCATTAACAGTTGCTGAGTAAAAGAGTAAAAAAACGCAATATGATTGAAGTATTTGAAGTAAGTGTAACACAGACATAATTAAAACTTTTTAAGATGCAGATTAATGTTTGCGGCACCGACATGGCAGCTTGTGTCATATTCTGATGAGTCATAATGTAGAACATCATTTAGAACATGATGTAGAACATAATTTAGAACATGATGTACAACATGATGTAGAACATGATGTAGAGCATAATATACAACATAATGTAGAACATGATGTAGACCATAATGTAGAACATGATGTAGAACATGATGTAGACCATAATGTAGAACATGATGTAGAACATGATGTGGAACATGGAGGCAGGGCCGTGCAGCTGTGCCTCCATGAGAGGCCAGAGGCGTCCGGAGCGATGGAGGCGGTCCCAGCATGACATCAGAGCCCCTCGGAGCTGCAGGATACCGATGGTTACGTATTGTAACCCTAGTTCTATGAGTGGAGCGGAGCCCCACAGGGCTAGCTCCTATTGGCTAGCGAAACCCAGCTAGCTACATTGACTGAAGAAAAAAACATACACGCACCTGTGTCCAACCAGGTCCGGTGCACCACTGTATAAGCGGGCTACGCCCGCACATCTGCTCCTAACCGAAATTTTCAGCGAGCAGACTGCGGGGCAGCAAGTCTGTTCCCTGTGGGGCTCCGCTCCACTCATAGAACTAGGGTTACAATACGTAACCATCGTTCTATTTCGTGGAGCTCCGCCCCACAGGGCTAGCTCCTATTGGCATAAGCGGAGCTACACGACCGCACCATACACTCTTGCTGGCCCCAGTAAGGGAACCAGTCAGGACACAAGCCAGGGCTCCAAGGCGAGACCATACTAACAGTTGATCCGACCCAAGCACTGGCCCCACCCCGCCACACTCAGTCTATCACAGCCGAGGGCAAGGAGAGGTACGTGGGGCGAGAGCTGGACCAAAGCGGTTACTCCGTAACAAGCCCGTCCCAGCCTCACACATAAACAGGAACGGAACGTCACTAGACGGGCCCGCTCCTACCTTAGCTGAACCGGTGAGACCTGAGTGAGTCACGTCTGCTTTCCTAGCAGGAAAAGACCCCGCGGCTCAAACCGGTTCTCCAGTAGCGGCGAGACCTGCCATGGTCAATTCTGACTCTTTCACAGAAGACCCGGCGACTCGAGCCGAACACCTACATGAAAAATCCTGTCTAACGCTGGCTCGCACCGGCGGCTGTGTTTAGCACAGACGACGCCACAGAGACAGAGGACATGGATAAAAGGTAATAACGGACAAAAGGAGACGGGGACGACCAAGTCGCCGCCGCACAGATGTCCTCCACTGACACACCATTGAACAGGGCAACTGACGTGGCCACACCCCTTGTGGAGTGTGCCCGAACAGCACCAGGCAGAGGACGACCCGCAGTCACGTAAGACTGGGCGATGCCCTCACAGATCCAATGGGAGAGACGCTGTTTCGACAACGGAGAACCCACCTTC
>NC_140253.1:14179126-14186626 GCF_949987555.1 Borostomias antarcticus
CTCTGACTAAAGAAGTGGGTATACTCTGACTAAAGAAGTGGGTATACTCTGACTAAAGAAGTGGGTATACTCTGACTAAAGAAGTGGGTATACTCTGACTAAAGAAGTGGGTATACTCTGACTAAAGAAGTGGGTATACTCTGACTAAAGAAGTGGGTATACTCTGACTAAAGAAGTGGGTATACTCTGACTAAAGAAGTGGGTATACTCTGACTAAAGAAGTGGGTATACTCTGACTAAAGAAGTGGGTATACTCTGACTAAAGAAGTGGGTATACTGTAGCAGAAATGTTACAGTTTTTACATTAGTGGTGTTTAAAGAAGTGGGTCTACTGTGGGTCCATGGATAAAGAAGTGGGTCTACCCCGTACACCTCCCCCACCCCCTCCGCTCCACCACTGGCTCCTCCCTCCCTCCCTCCCTCCCTCCCTCCCTCTGGGAGTGTTTCTCAGGAGCGGGAGCTGCTTGTTCTGATGACAGACGGACGGACGGGTCGGCGGTCCCTCCCCAGCCCTGCGCAGCTGCAGCACAATGAGAGGTTCTGTCTAAACAAATCAGCCGCTCGGTTCCCGGGCCGTGGGCGACGTGTGATAGGGCTGGAGGACCGTCCTCCATGTAAACCCCCATTGTAAACGGGCTTCTTGGTGGGTCCCGACTAGGAAACACCCCTGCCATAAAGACGGGTGGTGTGTGTGTGTGTGTGTGTGTGTGTGTGTGTGTGTGTGTGTGTGTGTGTGTGTGTGTGTGTGTGTGTGTGTGAGTGGGTGTGTGTGTACGTGCATGTGCGTGCGTGTCAACCCATCTGCCTGGCTGGGTAAACCTGTGGGTTTTGGAGCGCGGCCAGCGAAAGGCCCCATTGTTATTTGTCTGGCTTCCCCTCCTCCGTGATCTTTGGGGTTGCCATGTTGGCACCCTCACCTCCGTACAACCCCCCGCCCCGGTGGTGAACAGCGGCTGTGATGGAGGAGCATTGAGAGCATGCCAGGGCCCGCCGGCCCACACGGCTTTGTGGAGCCGTCATTCCACCTCTCAGACCGGCAACATCTCACACACCCCCGACACCTCCATCAACCACCCCCAGGCTCCCAATCAAGCTCTGTTACAAGCTCCTTATAGCAGTTTGACATGCTTAAGAAGAATATATACTCTCTCTCTCTCTCTCTATATATATATATATATATATATATATATATATAAGATAAGATATATAAAATATACATATATTTTTAAACATCTCAAATATATATATATATATATGTGTATTATTTTTAAACTTTCAAACTTTTTAAACAAACAAACAAACAAAAATATATATATGTTTTACATCTCATATATATATATACTTTTTAAACATCTCAAATATATATTCTTTTTTTTTTTTAATCTATATTTATTTTAAACATATATATATATACTTTTTAAACATGTCAAATATATAAGAAACTGCTATATATATATACTGAGGGGTCAGCTGATCAGGTCAGGCCTGTTATGAGGAGGTGTGGAGAGATGAACCGGACGAGTGTTCCTGGGGGGGGGGGGGTGGTGAATACCTGCCCCCTGCCTCCTCTGGGAGGGAGGGATGTGTGTGTGTGTGTGTGTGTGTGTGTGTGTGTGTGTGTGTAGGCCCGCCGGTCTGTCTGCCTCCCTCCTCTCTTTTATCATGTCCACTGGCAAGCAAACGTACTCTGACCCTCCCACACACTCACACACACACACAGACACACACTCACACACACACACACACACACACACACACACACACACACACACACACACACACACACACTGCTCAGGTGTATCCTCGGAGCCCTGGCACAGAGTTCAGACAAGGCTGTCTGGCTGGGCTGAGAGGGGGGGATGAGGGGAGGATGAGAGAGCGGATGACAGCTCTCTTCCTGGGCAGACACACAGGCGGGGGAGGGGGCGATGACTAGGATCCAGTCAGCTCTTCTGCGACGGGGGTTCAAAGGCAGGCGTGTGTCGGAGCAGCTGTCCTCTCCAAGCCTTTACTCAGCACCTGTGGTGCAGTTGAAAAGTTCACAGCACCAACTCCACGCTTTAAGATCGGACTACAATCTCATTACATAAACACTATCACTTAGATGCTTAAGAAGTTTCCTATCTCTCTCTCTCCTTCTCTCTCCCTCTCCCTCTCTCCCTCTCTCTCTCTCTCTCTCCCTGTCTCTCTCTCTCCCTGTCTCTCTCTCTCCCTGTCTCTCTTTCTCTCCCCCCCCTCTCTCTCTCTCTCTCTCTCTCTCTCTCTCTCTCTCTCTCCCTGTCTCTCTCTCTCCCTGTCTCTATCTCTCTCTCTCTCTCTCTCTCCCTGTCTCTCTCTCTCTCTCTCTCTCTCTCTCTCTCTCTCTCTCTCTCAGAGCCCTCCCTGTATTTTGGGGAGCAGGAGTACATGGTGGACGAGAGCTCTGGCTACGTGGAGGTGAGGGTGTGGAGGACGGGCACCGACCTCTCCAAGACCGCCACCGTCACTGTGCGCTCCCGCAAGAGTGACCCCGTCTCTGCCGAGGGTAAGAGCCACCTATCTATCTATCTATCTATCTATCTATCTATCTATCTATCTATCTATCTATCTATCTATCTATCTATCTATCTATCTATCTATCTATCTATCTATCTATCTATCTATCTATCTATCTATCTATCTATCTATCTATCTATCTATCTATCCATCCATCCATCCATCCATTGCTATTCCTCTTCCACTCACCTCCGTCTCTTTCCCACCTCTCTCTCCCAGCTGGTCTGGACTACGTGGGTATCAGTCGTAACCTGGACTTCGCCCCCGGCGTGACCATGCAGACGTTCAGAGTGACCATCCTGGACGACCTGGGCCAGCCGGCGCTGGAGGGGCCAGAGACCTTCGACCTGGTGCTCAGGATGCCCATGAACGCTGTCCTGGGAGAGCCCAGCAAGACCACCATCACCATCAACGACACCGTCACTGACCGTGAGACACACACACACACACACACACACACACACACACACACACACACACACTCTCACACACACACACACCATCACCATCACCATCAACGACACAGTCACTGACCGTGAGTCACACACACACTCACACACACACACACACACACACACACCATCACCATCAACGACACCGTCACTGACCGTGAGCCTCACACACACACACACACACACACACACACACACACACACTCTCTCACACACACACCATCACCATCAACGACACCGTCACTGACCGTGAGCCTCACACACACACACACACCATCACCATCAACGACACCGTCACTGACTGTGAGCCTCACACACACACACACACACCATCACCATCAACGACACCGTCACTGACTGTGAGCCTCACACACATACGCACACACACACACACACACACACACACACACACACACACCATCAAAGACACAGTCACCGACCGTGAGCCTCACACACACACACACACACACACACACACACACCCACACACACACACTCACACACACACACACACACACACACACACACTTGCATGTGCACACTCATACACGGTCACAACAATTTCATCGCATGGCCACGTCTGAGTTCCTCTTTCACATGTCTGGTAGATCGTTAGACTAGACCATCTCCCGGGCGGCCGGCTCACGTCTGTCCCGTTGTGGTTGTCAGTACCCAGGGTGCAGTTCAAGGAGGGCAGCTACAAGGTGGACGAGGGGGACGGCGAGGCGCGGGCCGTGGTGTACCGCAGCGGCGACATCAGCCACGCCTCCACGGTGCGCTGCTACACGCGCCAGGGCTCCGCCCAGGTCATGATGGACTACGCCGAGAGGCCCAACACCGACGCCTCCGTCATCACCTTCCTGCCAGGTATGACGCCGTGGAGGAACCGTGGGAGAACCGTGGGAGAACCCCGGAGAACGGGGCTCTGCTTTTTGTTGGGTTCTTTATTTCGCATTGCTTTTGTTTTTGTTTCTGTCAACACCTATTATCTCTCCCCTCTCTCCATCTCTCTCTCCCTCTCTCTCCATCTCTCTCTCCCTCTCTCTCCCTCTCTTTCCCGTCTCTCCCTTACCCCCCTTCCCTCTCTCTCTCTCCACTCTCTCTCTCCCTCTCTCTTCCTTGCCCCCCTTCCCTCTCTCTCTCTCCCCATCTCCCTCCCCCCAACTCCCTCCATCTCTCTCTCTCCCCCCATCTCTCTCTCTCTCTCTCTTTCCCCCATCTCCCTCCCCCAACTCCCTCCATCTCTCTCTCTCTCCCCCCATCTCTCTCCCTCTCCCTCCATCTCTCTCTCTCCTCTCTCTCTCTCCCCCCATCTCCCTCTCTCTCTCTCTCTCTCTCTCCCTCTCTCTCCTGGTCTCTGTGTTAACCCTGCGTGCGCCGGTCCGCCCCCCAGGGGAGAGTGAGAAGCCGTGCGTCGTGTCCCTGGTGGATGACTCTTCGTACGAGGAGGAGGAGGAGCTGCGGCTGGTGCTGGGCACGCCCAGGAGCAAGTCCCCCTACGGCGCCGCCCTCGGGGAGCAGAAGGAGGTGCTGGTCACCATCACGGACGAGAAAGACAGTAAGCGAGCGCCGACGTCAACGCCTGCGGAAAACCCGGTTTCGCCAGTTTCTGCCGTGGGTGGTAACAGAGAAATGCTGAGTTGCAGTTGAACTGACTTTTGCTTCCTCCTCCTCCCCCTCCTCCTCCTCCTCCCCCTCCTTCTCCTCCTCCTCCTTCATCTCCCCTCCTCCTCCTCCTCCCCCTCCTCCTCCCCCTCCTCCTCCTCCTCCCTCTCCCTCTCCTCCTCCTCCTCCTTCATCTCCCCTCCCTCTCCCCCTCCTCCTCTCCTTCACCTCCTCCCTCTCCCCCTCCCCCTCCCTCTCCCTCTCCTCCTCTCCTCCACCTCCTCCTCCTCCCTCTCCCCCTCCTCCTCCTCCCCCTCCTCCTCAGAGCCCATCATCCGTTTTTCGGAGGTCAAGTTCAGTGTGCGGGAGCCCCAGGTGAAGGGGGAGGTGGCCCTGGTCAGGATCCCCCTGCTGAGGACAGGTGACAGCTCCAAGGTGTCGGTGGTGCGCGTTCACACCAAGGACGGCTCGGCCACCTCCGGGGAGGACTACAACCCGCTGTCCGAGGGTGAGTGGGGGGGGTTGGAGGAGGGGTTAGGGTTGGGGGTAGGGGGCGGGGGTTAGGTTTAGGTTTAGGGGTCGGGGGTAGGGGTGAGTGGCGACGGCGGCGCTTTCGAAACGTCCTCGGAACGCCCCGAGAAGGGCGTCCGTGTCATACGGTTACGAGTCACGCCCCGAGGACTGTGTTCATCCACGCATACCTCCCAGTCACACACACACACACACACACACACACACACACACACACACACACACACACACACAGAAGACTAGACTGCGTATGAGAGGAATCCTCTCTATGGTCACTTGCACGTGTGTGACATGATTTAGAACGTAGAGAGCGGACTCCTCCCCTTAATAGACGCCTCGTCGCCGCGCTTCCTGGAACGATTTAGACGCCGTCCGTTTACGAAATGTGTGTGTGTGTGTGTGTGTGTGTGTGTGTGTGTGTCCCAGACGTGGAGTTCAAGGAGGGGGAGACGGAGCACGCGGTGGTGGTTCAGATCCTGTTCGACGGCCAGCGAGAGATGCGGGAGGCCTTCACCGTCCACATGAAGCCCGACGAGTACATGGTGGCCGAGACGCAGGTGAGACGCTCACACACACACACACACACACACACACTCCGAAATACCCCCATCACCCCCCATAACCGCAGGCACACGCACACGTGTGTTAAAATAGCCAGGCAGCAGCTGCCGCTGTCAGAGACGTCGGCTCGCCACATCTTATAAAAAGCCCTTCCCCTCTCCGAGTGTGTGTGCGCTCGGGGAATGTCCCTCAGGGCCCACCGTACGCTGACCTATAAACTGGGCTGTGTGGCATCCCAGGTATGTTCTGCTCTGTGAGGAATACATACTGCCTGCTCCGACCGCCACAGACCACGCCAGGAGGCCCACGGCCTGGTCAGCTCCCACGGCCTGGTCAGCTCCCACGGCCTGGTCAGCTCCCACGGCCTGGTCAGCTCCCACGGCCTGGTCAGCTCCCACGGCCTGGTCAGCTCCCACGGCCTGGTCAGCTGAGGAGTGGATGAACAGGGAAGTCAAACTGTCCCCACGTTGATCAAGAGAAGCCAGACTTCAGTTCAGACCTAACACCAATCAGCATTGTCAAAACCTCAAACTATGGCATACTGTGAATGTTATAACATTGTAACAATGTTATTACATTTGTCGTTTAAAAACTAAATGACTATTAATGAATATCCCATTACATGTAAATTGAACAGACAACAAAGTTTTCGTATCTGTCTTAATATCGTTGGTTTGGGCGCCCCGGTAGCTCAATGGGTTGGGGCGCGTACCATATAAAGGCTGGTCCTTAACGCAGCGGTGTGGGTTCGAATCCGGCCCACACCCTTTGCTGCATGTCTTCCCCTCTCTCTCTCTCTCTCTCTCTCCCTCTCTCTCTCTCCCACCTTTCCTGTCTGTCCTTACACTGTCCTATCATAATAAAGCAGAAATGCCCTAAAAAATGTCTTAATTTTTTTTTTTTATATATATATATAATGGTAAATGGTAAATGGACTGCACTTATATAGCGCTTTTCCACCTTAGCAGCACTCAAAGCGCGTCTCTCATTCACCCATTCACACACATTCACACACCAATGGCGGTAGCTGCCATGCAAGGTGCTAACCTGCTCATTGGGAGCAATTTGGGGTTAGGTGTCTTGCTCAAGGACACTTTGACATGTGGACAGTCGGAGCTGGGATTCAAACCGCTGACCCTTCGATCATTGACCCAATCTACCAACGACCCAAGCACTGAGCTATAGCCGCCCCATATATATATATATATTATATATATAATATATATATTGTTGGTTTGTTTGTCTTGTAATCCTGTTTTAACCTGTTTCCTAACTGTAATAATGTAGCGATTTACTGTGTTAATCAACAACCAAGCTGAACTCGTAAGTGTCCGTGTGAGTGACCCAACGTTGTGCCCTGTCCCGTCTGTCCGTGTGAGTGACCCAACGTTGTGCCCTGTCCCGTCTGTCCGTGTGAGTGACCCAACGTTGTGCCCTGTCCCGTCTGTCCGTGTGAGTGACCCAACGTTGTGCCCTGTCCCGTCTGTCCGTGTGAGTGACCCAACGTTGTGCCCTGTCCCGTCTGTCCGTGTGAGTGACCCAACGTTGTGCCCTGTCCCGTCCGTCAGATGAGCAAGGCTGTGGTGTACATCGAGGAGATGGACAGCGTGGCGGACGTCACCTTCCCCGCCGTGCCCCAGGTGGTGTCGCTGCTCATGTACGACGACACGGCGCGCGCCAGGGACAGCCCACAACCCCCCACCGGCTACCCCGTGGTCTGCGTGACGGTGAGTGGGTGGGGCCACACACACCCACACACACACACCTGCTAACCAGGTGTTTTTTTTTCGCATCAGAGATGAGTTTGCGGCTTAAG
>NC_140253.1:14194126-14251626 GCF_949987555.1 Borostomias antarcticus
ACACTACACTACTATACACACACTACACTACTCTACACACTTGGATGATTAATTATTAATGAGGTTTAGGTGTATTTCTAAGCTCATAAAGCATGCACACAAACGCCGTCATTTCCAATACCTCATTCACAAATGTTCACCTATTCATATGAGTAGTATTCATATGAGTAGAATGTACACGTTTGTACATGAACATGTTTACGAATCAAACTACCTGTCCTGTAACTGAGCGTTGTCCCGGCCTGGTCTCTTCCTGCAGGTGCGGGACTACTCTGGCACCTACACGGTCAAGCTCATCCCCTGCAGCGCCGCCCCCAACGGCGAATTCAGCAACCCCCCCGTGTGCCACCCCCGCGAGCCCCTCACCTTCGACATGGACATCCGCTTCCAGCAGGTCAGCCTCGGACGCCGCAGACCGACACAGTCCACTTGCATCACACACTGGATTCAGATCCAGATTCACACATCACACACTGGATTCAGATTCACATATGAAACACGGGATTCAGATTCACATGAGACATGTGATTCAGATTCAGATTCACACATGAGACATATGATTCAGATTCAGATTTTGATTCACGCATGAGACACGTGATTCAGATTCACGCATGAGACATGTGATTCAGATTCAGATTCACGCATGAGACATGTGATTCACATTGAGATTCACACATGATTCAGATTCAAATTCAGATTTGCATGAGACACGTGATTCAGATTCAACTAAACTGACCTCTGAATGAAGCTCCTGTCATGTTGAGGGCTGCTGGTGGCTGAGCCTGCGTGTTCACAGATCAGACCGCATCAATGATTCAGACCAGATCCAACAGAAACCTCTCTCCCTGCTCGCGTAACCCTCCCCTCCTCCTCCTCTCCTCCCCTCATCCTCCTCCCTCCTTCTCCTCCCCTCTCTTCCTCTCCTCTCCTCCACCTCCTCCCCCTCTCCTCCTCCTCTTCCTCTCCTCCTCCTCCTCTTCCTCTCCTCCCCTCATCCTCCTCTTCCTCTCCTCCTTCCCCTCTCCTCCTCCTCTTCCTCTCCTCCTCCTCCTCTTCCTCTCCTCCCCTCATCCTCCTCTTCCTCTCCTCCTTCCCCTCTCCTCCTCCTCTTCCTCTCCTCCTTCTCCTCCTTCTCTCCTCCTCCTCCTCCTCTTCCTCTCCTCCTTCTCCTCCTTCTCTCCTCCTCCTCCTCCTCTTCCTCCCCCCCCCAGGTGAGTGACCCGGTGGCGGCCGAGTTCAGCCTGAACACCCAGATGTTCCTGCTGTCCAAGCGTGACCTGTGGCTGTCTGATGGTTCCATGGGCTTCGGCGAGGGCTCTGACACCGCCTTCTCAGAGGGTGAGACGCGCCCGGCCAGGGAGAGACTCCGCAATTCACTATAGAGAGACTGTTGTTGGGGATGTTGCAATGCCAGAGCCCGGAGTCTAAATCATCCTCCCCTCTCTGTTCTCCCCTACCCTCCTCCTCCTCCCCCTCCTCCTTCCTCTCCCCTCTCCTTCCTGTTCTCCCCTGCCCTCCTCCTCCCTCTCCCTCCCGTTCTCCCCTGCCCTCCTCCCTCTCCTCCTCCTCCTCCTCCTCCTCCAGGCGCCTCCATCTACGGTCGTGTCATGGTGGACCCGGTGCAGAACCTGGGAGAGTCGTTCTCCTGCAGCATTGAGAAGGTGTTCCTGTGCACCGGGGCAGACGGCTACGTGCCCAAATACGACCCCACCCACAAGGAGTTCGGCTGCCTGGCCGACGCCCCCTCGCTGCTCTACAGGTTCAAGATCCTGGTAAGACGCTCGCCGCCTCGCTTCCCTGAGCCCACCATGGAGGCCGACGCGCAACATTAAAGCATATTAAGAAATATGAGGCATTTTTAACTTTTAATAGTTCGTCTGATTTGGGTTGAAAAGGGTCTGTATCCGGGAATATCAAAGTTGGATATTTGTCGTAGCCGAAGCACATAAGAACTCAGGAATGGGAACAGTCAGTATGCAGTGTGTTAGGACTCTGTATATTCATCTATTCTGAATATCATTAATATGCGAAGTCCTAACACATGCATACAGGATTACATATGTTCCCATTCCTGAGTTCTGATGTGCTCCGGGTTTTGACAAATATCCAATTTGGATATTCCCAGATAGAGACCCTTTTTGCCCAGGGTCATTTTTGGTGGTCTGTAGACATTACCCATTTAGAGTTTTTTCTACTTTCATGAAATTGTTCTTAAACTCATTTCAAATGTATTTACAGTGTTCCTGCGAAAATTCTTCTCACAAATTACGTCATTTTCCTAAACCAATGGGGTTCCTCACTTTTTTTTTTAGAAGTCAAGTCGATGCATCCCATTTCACAATTCTAGTGCTTTTTTTCTTCTTCAAGAAGTAATCTGGGTGTTCGTGCCGCTCCGTGAGTGTGTTTTAAATGTGTGTGTTGTCCTGTGTGTGTGTGTGTCCTCCAGGACAAGGCTCAGCCGGAGACCCAGGCCACGGCGTTCGGGGACGTCCTGTTCGAGGCCAGCCTGGCCCTGGACACCGCGGGGGGTCTTCCTCTGGTCAGACAGCCAGGCTCCGACGGCTTCACCCTGTCCTCCTCGCCCCTCTTCCAGGTCAGAACACACACACACACACACACACACACACACACACACACACACACACACACACACACACAGCTCTCTCTCACACACACTTGCACAAAGGCATACATTGCTTTGAACAACTCACTGTAAATACCGTCCAGCATCAACCAAAGTTAGCAACCATCTCATAGACGCATTATTTTAAAGTTTATGCAAACAAAAAGTGCATAGAAAATTTTATTTGGGGTTTTCAATATAAAACTTGTTTATGTGTATCTGTAGTTTTAGAAAATGTTCAGCACATTTTATTTATTTATTTATTTACTCGGTGACATCGTAAATGAGGGCTTGGTCACCCTCAATGTATTTTCCGAGCCTAAATAAAGGTTATGAATGAATGAATAATACCCTGATAATACTGATAGTCATGATAGTTTTGGTCGGTATAATCTTGATATGACGTTTTCATACCGTTACATCCCTACTGTAAACATGGCTGATAAGTCGCCATCTGTCCCCCTCCCTGCCTGTCTGTCCCCTCCCTGCCTGTCTGTCCCCCTCCCTGCCTGTCTGTCCCCTCCCTGTCTGTCCCCCTCCCTGCCTGTCTGTCCCCTCCCTGTCTGTCCCCCTCCCTCCCTGTCTGTCCCCTCCCTGTCTGTCTGTCCCCCTCCCTGTCTGTCTGTCCCCTCCCTGCCTGTCTGTCCCCTCCCTGTCTGTCTGTCCCCTCCCTGTCTGTCCCCCTCCCTTCCTGTCTGTCCCCTCCCTGCCTGTCTGTCCCCTCCCTGTCTGTCTGTCCCCTCCCTGTCTGTCCCCCTCCCTGCCTGTCTGTCCCCTCCCTGCCTGTCTGTCCCCTCCCTGTCTGTCCCCCTCCCTCCCTGTCTGTCCCCTCCCTTTCTGTCCCCCTCCCTCCCTGTCTGTCCCCTCCCTGTCTGTCCCCCTCCCTTCCTGTCTGTCCCCCTCCCTGTCTGTCCCCCTCCCTCCCTGTCTGTCCCCTCCCTGTCTGTCCCCCTCCCTTCCTGTCTGTCCCCCTCCCCGTCTGTCCCCCTCCCTGTCTGTCCCCCTCCCTCCCTGTCTGTCCTCCTCCCTGTCCCCCTCCCTCCCTGTCTGTCCTCCTCCCTGTCCCCCTCCCTCCCTGCCTGTCTCCCTCCTGTCTGTCCCCCTCCTGTCTGTCCCCTCCCTGTCTGTCCCAGGTGGCGGCGGGTCGAGAGTGGTTCATCCACACCATCTACACGGTCCGCTCCCGGGAGAACGCCAACCGCAACATCGGCAAGCGCAGCGTGGATGCCCAGGTGCGCCACAGCCTGTCCCCGGCGGAGTCCCGCCCCCTGGCCGACGCCTCCTCCTCGCCGGGCGGCCGCAGCCGCCGGGCGGCGCCCTCCGCCCCCGACGCTGCGCAGGACATCGGCGCCGACGCCAACCGGGGCACCAACATCCAGCACATCTCCCTGGACCGCTCCGACCGCATGGTGGTCAACCAGCGGCAGCCCTGGGCCCCCGGCCGCGAGCGCCAGCTCCCTCCGGAGCGCCCCCTGCTGGAGAGCTCCGGCCGCGATCCGGCGGACGGCTCCACGCTGCCCATGCTGGTGGGCCTGGCCGGCCTGGTGCTGCTCGTCTGCCTGGTCGCCGTCGCCGTCGTCCTGCTGGTGCGGCGCAAGAGGCGGGACAAGCAGGGCCAGTTCCCGCCTTACGCCACCTCCTCCTGTGCCGCCTACGGCGGGAGCGGCTACGGAGGGGGCGGGGCTGCGGGGCCGAGCGCCAGGCAGTTCTCGGACAGCTCCGAGGTCTAGAGACACCCACCGCCCGCGCACACACACACACGCACACACACACACACACGCACACACACATGCCCCCCCCCCACCCACCCACCCGCCCACACCCTCTGATAAGACGTTGACTGTTCAATTCGCCACCGCAGTGCCTTCAAAGCCTAGCGCCTCTTCTCGCCCGTAGCACTGAAGACGGCCGGTGCTCTGGACAGTACCGGCCCGTGTGAGAGGGCCCGTATGCAGCGTGTATGAGTCCATGTGTGGGACGGGCCTCAGCTTTAAGAGCTGGAGTTCTGTGAGGCTGCCAGGTTCCCGATGAAGTGTTTTCAAGCCCTTGTTGTGATGTACGTGTCTCTAGTAGATTTGAACACAGGCTTCTTTCAGCAATGTCATTTTGTCTAACTGTTCACCATTTTCCTGTGTAATGTCCCTTTACTGTTAGATTGGAGTCATGATGTTAGATAGCAGCTCCCTAATGTTAATACAATGCAGCCTTGGTTGCCAGAATATTGTAGAGTATCCCCCTCTCAAGTGCGATATTTGGGGGGAAATGCCCCTGTGAAATCCTCTGAAATACCATGTGACCACAGCACCGGTAGCGTTCTTCCCCTTTCCTAGTGAAACACAGCGTTTTCTACTCTTCTTCTCTCTTTCTCTTGAGAGAAAACTAGTTCACTAAGGAGTTTCGTTTTTCTTTTTCAACGTGTCAATCATTATTTTATTTTGTTAGGGTTTTAGTGGAGAGGAGGAGCCAAGCGAGTGGGACGTTGCGAGAGGAGGCTTGCTTTCTAGTGAACGCTGTTGTGATAAATTGTATTTTTGTAATATTGAAGATGCACTGCTGTGCTTTTAAAAGCCCTTAATGCATTTTCCCACTGCAGCGTACCCCAACGGTGCTATTCAAAGGGATTGTATTATGTCATTTTAGTCATATGAGACCTACTGTATTCATTCAGAATTTGTTTTTATACATCTTTTTTCAGGTCTTTGCGAATGTGGTTTAAATCATACGTATGTGCGTAACATAGCCGTTACCTGTGTACATACATGCATGTACAGAAACATGAGATCTCCACAGGACAGTGCATACAGAGAAAGGTATTAACACACCCTGGTGAAACTTGAAAAACTTAAAACACACACTGTACTCTGTATCAAGTACCAAGTAAGAAAAAACAAACTGAAAATGGTGACCTTTATTTCATGCAAGTGACAGTATATAAGTTAATATGTGCCAATTAGTAAAGATATAGTTTTTTTTCCTGACCAATTGCGATCAAATTGGTGATTTATCAATTTTGTGATAATTTCAATTAATTGTTTGATGTACGCCAACTATAACTGCCAAATACAAATGTACTTTTCTGAATTAATGGGTCGTTTTCACTTAATATGCATGAATACACCTTCTATAACATGGACAAAAAAAGAGAATCTATTTTCCAGTTGGTGCAATCAAAATCACTTGGTTCAAGTAAATGTTGAATTGAAATCTCCTTGGAAAAAACACAGAATAAGAGAAAGAACAGAAACGTGCCTGCATCTCTGCTCATGTGAACTGATCAAAATGTCTTCGACCGTCACATATGCTTTCAAGCCTCTCCGCGCTCACAGTTAGTCTAGTTGCTGCTCAGTGGAGAGCTTGTTATGTTGGATGAGTCATGGGTTTGAATCCCACTTAGCCTTTGAAAGATGTAAACAGGGGTGTCCCTGGCAGCACACCGGGCTGGACCACAGCCCACTGACCCGGTCCAGAGACGACGACTCCAGGAACCGCTCTGGACCACACAGCAGCTCCCTGAGACCGACGGCTCTGATAACATCACTACTGGACATTATACTGAGAAATAGTCTGACCCTTGTTGAACAATTACCTTTAATCATTAAGGCTGGGGGGCTTTTCCAACCCACGTTGAAATACACCTGCTTAGCAGCAATGACAAGTGCAGCTGATTGGCTTCAGCTCTGAGAAGCTAGGAACTGACAGCAGAAATCAGATCCAAGGTTTTCTTAAACTCAACTGGTGAAATGATAAATTAATACCTTAATACCTCCTTTTTGTAAATGGGAAGGTTATGCGTTTTTGTAACTAAATTCTAAATCTAATTCAAAGCAACCAGTGCAGTGCCCGTCCAAAATGCACATGCCATGACATAGATGCATCCCCCCTTCCATTATAGTCTGATGTAGACTACTGCACAACAACCACCAGACCTGCGTGCTTAAAGAATCTGGACAGCAGAGTCCTCTGCTGCATTCAAACAATTAGCCAACCTGAACGCCGCTCTCCACAGCACATCGCTAAGCTGCTGAACACGTGTCTCAGGTGAGAAGTTCCTGGGTTCAATTCTTGCATGAAGCACTGTTGGTAACTGGAGACATGTCCTCCCTCCTCCGATCTCCTGGGCCTGTCTGTTTACAGCTGGCATGTTCTCCCCATGCTCAGGGGGGTTCCCTCCACTTAAAAACCCCACAGAGACATGTGCAGAAGAACAAATTGCTCTTCGGTTTGATGACGGCAGACATCTTGGATGGGTTGAATGCAGAGGACATATTCCACCACTAACCGCTTATGTGTGTCTGTCTGTATCAACACTCATTACTCACACGTTGATGTGGCAGCCACGTCACTACAGCCCTGACCACAGCTCTAACCACACAGCCTGTAGAACCAACAGTGACTTAGCTAAAGTGAATTAGCACTCACCTTCACTTTGACAATACACTTTTCTAACTTCCCTTGATCTTCAGTAAAATACACCATGACAAAACACTTAAGCATGTGTAAATAACTGTAGACTGACATGATAGCCAAACACCAATAATTTCAAAACTACATACAAAGGAAAAAAAATCACTAAATATACAATCAATCAATCAATCAAAGCTTTATTTGTATAGCGCATTTCATACCCAGAGGCAACACAATGCGCTTTACAGAGAACAAGGGAGGTGGGCATACGACCCACTCTCTACATATTCCAGAGGGAAGCAAAAAAACAGTAATCACCCGGGAGCCAGATAAGTGAGCTGTAAAAATTCTTCCCTGACCCCTCTCAACAAGGCGATCGAGCAAGCTCCAGGAGTATGTTTGTCTACCGGCTAAGAACATTTATAAAGCAATACATTACATTAAATTACATTCAGAGTGAGAGAGGCTAAAAGCATCATAGGAGAGAGAACATTCTACGGACATGCTACGACATCCACAGCAGACACGGGGGTATCTATCGGACTCCGGGAGGTCTGCTGGTGACAGTGGGGCATCCACTGGATAGGAGGGAGAGAGAGAGGCACTAGGGAGAGGGAAGGCAGAACAGGGTTAGTAGCACATAGAGCCATACAGACCACACAGATATTGAAACAGGCAACCTGGGGCAAGCTCCTGGAATATATTTGTCTAATGGCTAAGAACATTTAAAGAACAATAAATTACATTAAATAAAATTTTCAGAGCAAGAAAGGCTAGGAGCATCAGGTCCAGGCCTAAGCCGGATGTGGACTGATGTGTGTCTGTGTGTACGTGTGTGGTGTACTAAATACTACGATATCCACAGCTCCACAGCTGACACTGGACCTGGTTAGAGGATAGGAGGGAGAGAGAGAGGCACTAGGGGAGGCAGAAAACGGTTTGTAGCACACTGAGTCATTGAAGCAACACAGCTGTCAGAACAGAACAAGCCTGTTTCAGGATAACCAGCTTCTGTACACTACTTGATATACATATATTGCATAGCAGGATAAATACCAATGTATACAGAGGATTCGCAGGTAGGTTTGAGGCTGCCTTTCTGTGTCTCAAGGTCCTAGCTAGTGATTGTAGGCTAGGTCGATAAGGTACATCTTGAGGTCTCGCTTGAAGACCTCCGTTGTTTCGGCCCTTCTTAGGCACTCCGGTAGGGTGTTCCAGAGGTTGGGGGCATAGAAACTAAAATCTGCCTCTCCGTGTTTCTTGGTCCTGGCTTTTGGAACTGTTAAAAGTTCAGTACCTGAGGATCTGAGTGGTCTGTTGGGCATGTACTTAACAAGCATGTCTGAAATATATTCTGGTGAGTGACTGTGGAGAGATTTATAGACTAGTAATAGTATTTTAAAGTCTATTCTAGAGTTGACTGGTCACCAGTGTAGTGATTTTAAGGCTGGTGTGATGTGTGCCCTTCGTCTAGTCTTAGTGAGGACTCTTGCTGCAGCATTCTGTATCATTTGTAGCTTAGAGATTGCTTTCTTTGGTAGGCCTGATAGTAGAGCATTGCAGTAGTCCAGCCTGCTTGTGATGAAAGCATGCATTAATCTTTCGGTGTCAGCCTGAGAGAGAAACGGTTGCACCTTGGCAATGTTCCTTAGGTGGTAAAAGGATGTCTTTGTAATATTCTTGATGTGGTTTTCGAAATTAAGATCTGAGTCAAGTATGACACCTAGGTTTTTAGCCTGGCAATTGGTGTCAATTTCCAGAGTTTTTAAGTGTGCAGCTAGTTTCTCTCTTTCAGCTTTTTGTTGATCAGTACTTCTGTTTTGTCCTGGTTTAGTTGGAGGAAATTATGTGACATCCATACATTTATATCTGTAATACACTTGACAAGGCAGTCAACCAAGCTGTAGTTACTGGGTGTTACGGAAATATAGAGTTGGGTATCATCTGCGTAGCTATGGTAGCTAATGTTGTGCCTCCTGATGACACTGCCAAGGGGCAGCATGTACAGGCTGAAGAGTAAAGGTCCTAGGATCGATCCTTGGGGCACCCCACAGGTCATAGGGATCTTTCCTGAGCTATATTCACCGAGGGCAACGAAGAAATCACGACCGGTTAGATAGGTCTTAAGCCAATTTAGGACTGGACCAGAGAGGCCAACCCACTTTTCCAGTCTTTCGATGAGGATTGCATGATCTATAGTATCAAAGGCTGCACTCAGGTCCAGGAGGACGAGAACAGAAAGCTCTTTGGAGTCAGCATTAATTCTGAGGTCATTTACAACTTTGACTAATGCCGTCTCTGTGCTATGGTGGGCACGAAAGCCGGACTGGAAAAGGTCAAGGGTACTGTGACTTGTAGCTAGGAAATCATTAATCTGTTTGAAAACATTTTTTTCCAGAATTTTACTCAAAAAGGGAAGGTTGGAGATTGGTCTAAAACTGCTAAAAACTGAAGTGTCTAAGTTGTTTTTCTTCAGTACGGGTCTCACCAGAGCAGTTTTAAGTATTGGTAGGAAGACACCTGTAGATAGGGAGTCATTAACAATGGATAAAATGTCATAGGATACAGAGTCAAAAATAGTTTTTAAAAAATCGGTGGGGATGGGATCCAGCAGGCATGTGGAGGTTTTGAGTTTGGATACTACTTTTCTCAACATTTCTGTGTCCATCAGTGTAAACAGGCTCATATGTCCATTACATGGAAGGAGAGGATCTGTGAACGGGATGCATGGCCTTTCCTGAGTGATATTCCTCCTAATATTCAAAATCTTATCTCTGATGTAAGCTGCAAATTCCTCACATTTGGAGGTAGAGAGCAGGTTATCAGGTGTTTTTACGGCAGGGTTTATTAGGCTATCAATTGTTGAGAAGAGCACTCTTGAATTATTTCGGTTGATAGATATCAATTTTGAGAAGTGGTCTTTCCTTGCATTTCTTATTGCTTTATTAAAAGCAGAGAGATGTTCTTTGAGAATATCATGGTGGACCTGTAGCTTGGTTTTTCGCCATATACGCTCAGAACTTCTGCAGGTTCTCTTTAGTTGATATGTTTCCTCATTTCGCCATGGAGCTTTATTATTGGTTGTGATCCTTTTCAGTTTAATAGGTGCTACAGAAACCAAGGCTGCCCTTACTCTGGTGTTAAAGGTGGTTGCCAAGTCTTCAATAGTTCCTAAGGGCCCCACTTCTGGAGTTGATAAATTGTTTGTGGTCATTATTTCTCTAAAACTATCGGCTACTGCGGAGGTAAGATAACGTTTCTTGATAAAGCGCTCAGTACTACTTTTGACTTTAGGAACTAATGCAGTGAAGAAGATACAGAAATGGTCGGAGAGGGCGAGGTCACTAATAGAGGAAACAGTGATAGTCAGGCCCTTAGTAATAACTAGATCAAGGGTGTGGCCGCGGTTGTGGGTTGGCTCAGAGATATGTTGAGTAAAATCCATGGAGTTTAGGAGGTTGATAAAGTCCCTAGCTTTCGAGTCCACCTCAGTGTCTACGTGTATGTTGAAATCTCCAATGATGATAATCTTATCATAATTTGTATGAATGATGGACAGGAGTTCTGAAAATTCTGTAGAGAAGGCAGGGCATTGTTTGGGAGGCCTATACACGGTTACTGCCAGAACTGGGGGCTGGCATTTTAGGACAATAGCGTGGTATTCAAAAGAGGCGAAATCATCAAAGGAGATGGTCCTGCAGCTGAGGGCATCTGTAGCTATGGTGGCTGTTCCTCCACCTTTTTTCCCACTTCTGATAGATTGAAAAAAGCTGTAGTTAGGAGGAGAGGCTTCAATGAGGGCTGCTGGTCCATTTATATTTAGCCAGGTTTCAGTTAGGAACATACAGTCTAATTTACGTTCACATATAAGATCATTAATGAGAAAAGTTTTGCTTGGTAGGGACCTGACATTCAGAATCGCCATTGAAATAGCTTCCGGAGAAAAGGGCTGGCTCGCCTGTCTAGTAGGCCTGGATGGTATATTCACTGGAACGGATATCAGGTTTTTCATATTAGATCCACCTGACTGTTTCATTATGGTAATAGGGGTGCGGTGGGAGATAATTCGCTGAATGGCATATTCAGGTGGGCAGAATTCGTTTATAGAAATATAAACGTCGCTATGCCAGGTCTCAGTGAGGGGCAGGGAATCAAGGTCTATGGTGGAGCGCTGGTGAGATGGAGCTGGTGTAGCCCGACCCGCGGGTACAGGAGGTTTATGTTTGGCAGTAGGGTGGTTGAGACGGGTCGGGCTAACCCCACCCGTCTCAACCACCCTACTGCCAAACTACTACAACTCAGTACACAAACACCCAGGGGCGGACTGGGGAAATAATTCAGGCTGGGAAATGTAGCCCCAGTCAGTCCACTTTTAAAGCGTTTCGCAACCCAGTTTAGCGATAGCACCATTGAGTTTAGGGTTAAGGAAGACCCTAACCCCTAACCCTAACCTTAACCCTAACCCCAACCCTCGATAGCCTCTGGAGCACTTCTGCATTCGATTGCACCTGCTGCAGTGTCATGTCGAGTGGTAGCTTCTTCATTAGCATTGCCAGTTTTATTTTATTTTTTATGAAGATGTGGTCAATTGTTTTCATAGCTCTTTTCGCCATTGTGAGCAGGTTGGCTAGTTGTAGCTTGTTGAGCACTGAGCAGTACAGTCAGATCTCATTTTTTTGCGGTAACAGATCAAACCGGAAATAGTTGAGGTCGACGGACGAGTTGTGCCATTGGTGGATATATTTTTTGTTAAAGGTAGCCTAGTTTAAGTAATAAATACACTTAACACAAACTGGTACAAACCACAATTATGTATTTAATAATTGTGTTAATTAGTTTAATATATATATATATATATATATATTTATTTTTAAGAATTTGAGCTGGGCTGGCCAATCAGCCATCTGCCCCCCCTATAAAATCGCCCATGACTCCACCAATCAGGCCTTTATGGTAGAGTGGTCAGATGGAAGCCACTTGGTAAAAGGCACATGACACTGGTCTGATGCAACCAAAATTGAACTTTTTGGCCTGAATACCAAGCGTCACGTCTGGACGAAACAAGGCACCGCTCATCACCGGGCTAATACTATCCCTACAGTGAAGCATGGAGCATCATTCAAACGGCCAACAAATCCATCCCACGCAGATGTTGCAACAGCTACAAACCGTGCTGGGAGGTGGAGTACAAGAGTCTCTACTGTGACTTCCTCCAGGCCCCCTCAGGAGCTGCTGTCAAGACTCAGCTGAAGGAGGCAAGAGCGCTGGGAGGAGGCCATTAATTCCATCGACTTCTCACACTCAAGCCGCAAGGCATGGAGCGTCCTTAACAACCTCACTGGTAGGTCTAGACACTCCCCCCTGTCACAAACTCGCATCACAATTTGTGAAAAGTGGGACATACGAGGGTAAAGACTGCGAATTGTCACGTCTCGTGGCAAAAGAAGTGTCTGACCTCTGGAAGGCCAACAGTCAACACAAGCATAAACAAACATGACCATAAAATAACCACAACACAACCATAACCAAACATGACCTTTAAACAACCACAACACAACCATAACCAACACAGCCTAAATGTGACTATCAGCTCACTGGTGTCTTCACCTGAACTGAAGCCCCTAGAGGGTCAGAGACCTGCTGCTATAGCGACAGGACAGCCTTCAGACATGTTGTTATGGTTACACTCACCGCGCCAACCGTCAGCTCCAATCCTAGAGTGGCCCAGCTGATGACCAGAGTCAGCACCCCCAGAAGACACACCCTGGAGGGGTAGGACACAACATTATCCTTAACCCTTAGATGCACAAGTCATTTACCCTACACTTTTACCCAATGGGGTACAAACGGACCCCAATAAGAATCAATGGTATTGTGCAATTTCTTTCTCCTTTTGGTGAAGGATTATTATTATCTATATTCTATTTTCTATTATAATTTAGCTAACACAAGAATAATTTGATGTTTGAAATATGTTTTTTTATCATTTCATTTGTTCCCTTTTCATTTGAAAAATGTATAATTATAGTTTATTTCGTTTATCATTGTCATATCATTTTACATTTCTGAAATATTTGAAGAGAATTCCACAGAACAGCATGTCAACATCCAATTTGTTACTTAAAATCATATGAAGCATTTTGAAAACAATGAATATGAAGACATTTCAACAATAACATGTCTCAACAACAACACTGTCCACGTCCAGTCATAGTCAAATGGGTCAGGTCAGGTGGGACAGTTGGATTCCCATCTGGATAGTAGTCTGGGTCGTCTTCATCTGATATTTCTGACACTGTGTCCATTTCCATACGTCTTCATTATCAATAGCTGCAGCCATGTTCCGTTGGATGAGGAAACTGAAGAGAATGAGAAAGAACAAGAAGATGAGAAGATGAAGAGAATGTTTTGAATGACAAACAATATGAAGCTAGACAAATAAACACATACAGGCACACATATGTACACATGGGCTACACATGGGCTATACATGCGCGCACCCACACACCCACTAGTCTTGAATGAGATACAAACACATAAAGGCGTACGTGTGCTCATATAGGCTACACATGTAAACACACACACCCATACACTTGCATGCATACACACACACACGGTCACATAGCTATTCTTTCACAATCCTGAATGATACACATTATACTGTTCAGTATTATTTGCAAGCCTTGCTAGCTAGCTAGCTAGTCAGCTAACTATTGTTAGCTACTCTTTCACATATTAGTCTTGAATGAAGCACACACAACATACTGTAGGCTACGTACAGTAATTCTAGCTAGCTAATAAATAAATAGTAAATAATCATGTCAAAAAACTAATGAAGGAGAGAGATAATGCTTTAAAAATTGCCACAAAATCAAAGAGGTCCCATGACAGACAAAAATGTGCAATGCTTAGAAACAAGGCTACAAGGGAACTGAGAAAAGCAAAGGCTGGCTTCTTTATCACAATTATTGAAAGTTCTCATGGCAACTCAAATGTTATATGGAGTCAGATTAAAAAATTAACAGGTCAAAACAATAGTACAATTAAGACAATTGAATTACGGATCTATGACATGACTCTACAGAGTCCAGCTGTTGTGGCTTCAGCCCTCAATCAAAATTTAGTTGAGTCAGTGGTGTTACGACCCTACGGTGCTGAGTAGTCAAATGTGCATGGGACGCCAGAAGCAGAGACGGAGAACCGAACAGGTTTCAAAAGTTTATTGAAACAATAAAACCTAGCTAACCTAATGTGTGTGTGTGCGTGGTCAAAATGTCAATGGGATGTGTACTTTGACTATGTGTGTGTCTTGCAAGTGTCTATGTGTAACCTACGTGTGGTGCGAGTGTAGATCAAGGTTATAATAGTTTTGCTTTTTTCATTAGTTTTTATTTTTATATCGTTTTAACTTTTTGTTTTCAATTTCAGTTTAGTTTTAATTAGTTTTTAAAGCAGGTTTGCTAGTAAGTTATTTTCAGAAAATGCTTAGTTTTAGTTGAGTTTTTATTAGTTTCAGTATTAGTTTTAGTCTTTTCTTCTTCTGCGCTAGCCTCATGAGACTATACTGATATCGCGAGCTCACGTTGTTTCAATCCGTGCAAAACAAACCATCTGGTCAGGTTACGTCTGCGCAGGGACACAGCAAAAAAAAATGGAGGCTAGATTTCATATCCATCCAAAATACTAGGCTTATGTATACAATGAAAAAGACTAAAACTAAGAACATTTTCTATATAATTTTAGTTTATTTTAGTTAGTTTTGTAAACACACAATACAGTTTTAGTTAGTTATCGTTTTTTTGTAAAGCCTAGTTTTTATTTTTATTTCAGTTAACTAAAATGTTTTTTCACACCTAGTTTTCGTTTTTTAGTCAGTTTTTGTAACCTATAATAACCTTAGTGTAGATGTAGGGTTGCGTGTTGGGAATGTGCTGCGGAACTAAAACTAACGAGGGAGAGTCCGAGAGGGAGAGTCCGAGAGGGAGAGTCCGAGAGGGAGAGTCCGGGAGGGAGAGTCCGGGAGGGAGTCCAGGGTAGAGAGCAAGGGGGGAGGTCCGTCCGAGGGGATCCGGGGTTGGGAAGCACGGGGGGTCCAGGGGTAGAATGAGAGGAAGGTTGGGAGGAGTGGAGGAGTAGGAGCTTGGGAGGGGGGTTCGGTGGAGGGCGCGGGTGGAGCTGGGAGACACTGGTCTTAAGCGGGAGGGAGCCTAGGAGGAATGGAGGAGAAGACAGGGTTAGTAAATCCGATAGTTGTCAACGTTCAAGCGCCCGACGTCTGTCTTTCGTAGCCTTAAGTAGTGCTGAGCCCAGGTGGTGATTGGCTTCAGCTGGCCTGATTGAAACTGTCCACACCTGCTACTGCAGGAGACGCCGGGCCCAACCTCAAGGGTGACGTGCTGAGTGGGACTGGGAACGTGACTGAGACTGGCTCGGGCGTGGGGGCACAACAAGTGGCAACCATAGCCCAAAGCTTCACAGTCCATGAAAATAATGCTCTTTCCAATATTAACACCAGTGAGCCAGCAGTCTTACAAAGATCAGTGTCTGATACTGAGGTTGCAAATGTAATAACTTCTCTCAAATCATCAAGGGCCAAGGATGTCTATGGTATGGACACTTTCATGCTGAAAGACATCAATTCCTTACTAGTCAAGCCACTAACCCACATCATTAATATTGCTCTCAATCTAGGGAGTTTTCCCAACCCATGGAAGCCTGCTGTTGTGGTCCCTTTATTTAAAGGTGGTGACCCTTTCATGACATCCAACTACAGGCCCATTAGTATCAGATTAGAGATAGACAGCAGGTAGATAGACATCAGGTAGAGATAGACAGCAGGTAGATAGACAGCAGGTAGAGATAGACAGCAGGTAGATAGACAGCAGGTAGAGATAGACAGCAGATAGAGATAGACAGCAGGTAGATAGACATCAGGTAGAGATAGACAGCAGGTAGATAGACAGCAGATAGAGATAGACAGCAGATAGAGATAGACAGCAGGTAGAGATAGACAGCAGGTAGATAGACAGCAGGTAGAGATAGACAGCAGATAGAGATAGACAGCAGATAGAGATAGACAGCAGGTAGATAGACAGCAGATAGAGATAGACAGCAGGTAGATAGACAGCAGATAGAGATAGACAGCAGGTAGATAGACAGCAGATACAGTAGAGATAGACAGCAGGTATAGAGATAGACAGCAGATAGAGATAGACAGCAGGTAGAGATAGACAACAGGTAGAATCCTGGAGATCAAACAGGAGGATGGTAGAATCTCAGAGTAGAGACTGAATCGGAACACAGACCAGGACGGTGTCTCTGCAGGATCAAGTCTTTAATAACTCAACTCAGAATTACAAAAACCACAAAGCAGCAGTTCCTAGGAGGTGTGTAGCAGGCTCTCCGACCCCAAGCACTGCAGCTGCGCTCAGTCACCCAGAGCTGCTCTGCCTCAGCTGCGCTGTCACCCAGAGCTGCTCTGCCTCAGCTGCGCTCAGTCACCCAGAGCTGCTCTGCCTCAGCTGCGCTCAGTCACCCAGAGCTGCTCTGCCTCAGCTGCGCTCAGTCACCCAGAGCTGCTCTGCCTCAGCTGCGCTCAGTCACCCAGAGCTGCTCTGCCTCAGCTGCGCTCAGTCACCCAGAGCTGCTCTGCCTCAGCTGCGCTGTCACCCAGAGCTGCTCTGCCTCAGCTGCGCTCAGTCACCCAGAGCTGCTCTGCCTCAGCTGTGGTTGATCGCCCCGAGGGCTCATTAACTGTATGAGCTGTATTAACCATGCTCATGTGTTCATCTGAGTATGTCTGTATAAACCATGCTCATGTGTTTATCTGAGTATGTCTGTATTAACCATGCTCATGTGTTCATCTGAGTATGTCTGTATAAACCATGCTCATGTGTTTATCTGAGTGTCTGTATTAACCATGCTCATGTGTTTATCTGAGTATGTCTGTATTAACCATGCTCATGTGTTTATCTGAGTATGTCTGTATTAACCATGCTCATGTGTTTATCTGAGTATGTCTGTATTAACCATGCACATTACCGTCCAGGCCAGTAAATAATGCTTTTCAATTTTTTATCAATAACAAAGATTTTCATGGACAGGATATCGAGGCGTAGCCGGGGGGAGGTGGGTTTGCAGTTCGGTGAGCTGGGGATCACGTCACTGCTTTTTGCAGATGATGTGGTCCTGATGGCATCAGCTGCCTGCGACCTCCAGCACTCTCTGGATAGGTTCGCAACTGAGTGTGAAGCGGCTGGGATGAGAATAAGCACTTCTAAATCTGAGGCCATGGTTCTCAGCAGGAAACCGGTGGCCTGTCCGCTCCGAGTAGGAAATGAGTCCTTACCCCAAGTGAAGGAGTTCAAGTATCTGGGGGTCTTGTTCACGAGTGAGGGAACCATGGAGAGGGAGTTTGGCCGGAGAATCGGAGCAGCTGGTGCGGTTCTGCAGTCGCTTTACCGCACTGTTGTGACGAAAAGAGAGCTGAGCCAAAAGGCAAAGCTCTCGATCTACCGGTCTATCTTCGTCCCCACCCTCGCCTATGGTCATGAAGGATGGGTCATGACCGAAAGAACGAGATCACGGATACAAGCGGCCGAAATGAGTTTTCTCCGGAGGGTGGCTGGGGTCTCCCTGAGAGATCGGGTGAGAAGTTCAGTCATCCGGGAGAGACTCGGAGTAGAGCCGCTGCTCCTTTGCGTCGAAAGGAGCCAGTTGAGGTGGTTCGGGCATCTAGTGAGGATGCCTCCTGGGCGCCTCCCTAGGGAGGTGTTCCAGGCGTGTCCGGCTGGGAGGAGGCCGCGGGGTAGACCCAGGACTAGGTGGCGGGACTACATCTCCGCACTGGCCTGTGAGCGGCTAAAGATTCCCCAGGCAGAGCTGGTTGATGCTGCTAGGGAAAGGGATGTCTGGGGCCCCCTGCTGGAGCTGCTGCCTCCGCGACCCGACCCTGGATAAGCGGATGAAGATGATGATGATGAAATTGATAACGAAAAAATAAAAACCTGTTCACCTAAAAAAAAAGATGGTTATGTTAATGTGTCTTTCTAACTCAAGAAGGCATCCTGGCTACAGCAACAGATTCAGGCTGATGTAACTGAGTTGAACTGGTTAAACTCAGTGGAGCTGGCTAAAGCGGTGTTCATGAGAGCTGGTCATGTGCGTGCCAGTCAGAGGACCCGCCATCCAGCCCACATATGGGGCTTCCAGTCAGGCAGGGACTACCCCCCTCAAGATGGAGGCCTAATGACTCAACACCCCCTGGTGTCTCAGTAACAGTATAGTGTCACGTCCTTATTTGGGGGTGGTCCGGGATTCAGCCAGACGATGCAGCTGAAGCTGAGTGCATCTAGGGACCAGACCCAGGAGCCTGAAACACACCCTACATGTGGCCTTGTGAGGAGAGGGAGCAGACCCTACATGTGGCCTTGTGAGGAGAGGGACCAGACCCTACATGTGACCTTGTGAGGAGAGGGCTCAGACCCTACATGTGGCCTTGTGAGGAGAGGGCTCAGACCCTACATGTGGCCTTGTGAGGAGAGGGACCAGACCCTACATGTGGCCTTGTGAGGAGGGGGACCAGACCCTACATGTGACCTTGTGAGGAGAGGGACCAGACCCTACATGTGGCCTTGTGAGGAGAGGGCTCAGACCCTACATGTGACCTTGTGAGGAGAGGGACCAGACCCTACATGTGGCCTTGTGAGGAGAGGGCTCCGTAGTGTTCTGCTGAGCTGTGCTCTTCCAAGCAGGAAGTTGAGCAATTGTCCCAATGAGTTGCAGGGGATGTGAGAGTTGTGGGATTGGGGTGGAAAAGGGAAGTGCCTGGTTTCTTTACTCAGTAGTGTCAGACACACAACTTACACAAAACCCAGAAGAGGAAGGAGAAAGTTATGAAATGAGGGGTGTGAGGACACCCCAACTACACCCCAAGTACAACTGAAAGCACAGTGTGTGTTTGTGCCCCATGAATGCATTTTGTGGCTCTGTGGGCGCTATGGCTGTCAACTGAGCTCAGAAATGATATTCGCCCTTCCCTCTTTAATATTTTCCGATATTATATTATATTATTATATTCGCCTCTATCTGGGCCCAGGCACATTCACACTCACGCACACAGACATACACCAGTGTTTGCCATGTCTCTCCTATGATGTTTTTTAGCCTTTCTTACTCTGAAAATGTAATTTATTGCTTTATAAATGTTCTTAGCCGGTAGACAGACATACTCCAGGAGCTTGCTCGATCATCTCGTTGAGAGGGTCAGGGAAGAATTTTTACAGCTCACTTTTCTGGCCCCCGGGTGATACTGTTTTTTTTTTGCTTCCCTCTGGAATATATAGGGGTGGGACCTATGCCCACCTAGTTCTCTGTAAAGTGCATTGTGTTGCCTCTGTGTATGAAATGCGCTGTACAAATAAAGCTTTGATTTGAAAGCTTTGAAATGCCTTCTAAAAATTTTTATGAACATGAACTTACACAATAAAGGCGACATAAGTCACATATTTAAAAAAGCATACAAAATCTTAAAAACACCTAAAAATCACTATTACAACACAATAAACAATGAGCAAATAACTACAACGACAACATACAGTAGAACCATGAAAACGGCGCTCCTCTCTGTCCCTGATGAGACTGGACTGGTCCCCTCGCACCGGGAGGACCGGCGGCCACGCACCCCTGACCGCTCCTGACCGCCCCAAACACAGACGCCACGCGCCCCTGACCGCTCCTGACCGCCCCGAACAAAGACGCCACGCGCCCCTGACCGCTCCAAACAGACGCCACGCGCCCCTGACCGCTCCAAACAAAGACGCCACGCGCCCCTGACCGCTCCAAACACAGACGCCACGCACCCCTGACCGCTCCAAAGACGCCACGCACCCCCCTGATTGGACAGCCCAACTCTGCTCAGATTCTTAAAAAAAAAAAAAAAAAACTTTTTTTTTTTTTACTAATTAACACAATTATTAAATACATAATTGTGGTTTGTACCAGTTTGTGTTAGATCATCATTAATTTTAAAAGTGTATTTATTACTTAAACTAGGCTACCTTTAAAAATATATATATGTTACGGTCAATGTGAGAAAACGGGGAATGTGAGCTTTTCCCGGTTATTGCGCACATTCCCTGACCTCGCGGGGAATGTAGGAGAAACATGTGCGTTTCTCACATCTCCCGGGTAATGTGCACATTCCCCGACCTTGCGGGAGATGTGAGAAATTGGTTAGTATTTCTCACATCTCCCGTACGGTCGGAGATTGTGCACATTAACCGGGAAATGCTTACAATTCCCGACCTTGCGGTAAATCTAGGAAAGCGCAACCGAATGCAAAACTTCTGCGCAGCCGGGTGGTGGGAGAGGGCTTATGTGACGCCTCAGATGGCGTCAGTGTTGCCAGATTGGGCGGGTTCACGCCCAATTGGGCTTCTTTTGATCACGTTTGGCCGGAAAAAATAGCATTGGGCGGATGGGCTGGAAAAAATAGCATTGGGCGGGCGTTTAAAAAAAAATATATAGGCCTATATTTTAAAACTGGCGGGACAGACGTTTCAATTTTATCCAATGATGTTAGTAATAGGGTGGGAGATGTGCACCTGTCCAATAGGGGTGAGGGAGATCTCCCTGTTCAATGCATTTGATTCACACGGTCAAGGAGAAGGTCGAGGTCGAGGTCGGAGTCAAATCTAGCTAGCTACCCCCGAAGAAACCTAAAGATGCCAATTTGGGGATGTGGGATCAGCAGGTTTCTGTCATGATCACCGCATCGATGCCTTTTGGCTGGAGGTAGAGGCCTTTAAAGATGCCGGAGGAAATCTGTGCTTTCAGGATGTGGCACTTGGCGCAATCATATTGCTCACTCTGCCCATATCAAATGCTCATGTGGAGAGAGAATTTTCCCAAGTGACGCTAAAGATAATGCCAGAAATCGCATGGGATTACCGCTGCTTTCTGCTCTCATGGACGTGCGCTCGGTCTAACACGGAGCGGTTTGACGGCTGCAACGTTCCACCCTCCCCGACAGTTGTTGGGGAGCTTTGACTCAACCATCTATTAATACTTGCTAATTAGCAAGTTCACCACATGTAGGCCTACATAGTTTTACATTTACGAGTTACGTTAGAAGTTGGAATGGACTCCTGGCCTGTTCGGCGTGAAGGTAAGACATTTTTACTTAATACTATACAGCAGGTGTTTCTGGATGTCGCATCATTGAGTGATGCATTACTTGTGTCTCTGCCTGCTTGCCTGCCTGAGTATCACACTCCTGACTCGGTTATTGTAGGCGAGCAGGCAGGGTATTCATGGGTGGTTATACAGGTGGTTATATAGGCCTACCATTGGAAGTTGTGTAGCCTAGTCCACTTGTCACATTCTCTAGCGGTTTCTTGTCACCACTAAAGCTTGTTATCTAGCTTGTCATCTTGTCCTCTATTCATGATATAGCCATGCTTCTCATGTGTTATTATAATTTGTTGCCTGCATTATCATTTCTTTGACTATTTGATGGGATTACGCATCTTTCTCTCTGTCGTAGGCTGTGTGTGACATGTGTAGGCGTGTGTTGCAGTTTACCACGAGTTATTATTATTTTCGGTATTTCAACTGAAAGGCATTTTTCTTAGCATGCACTGCTATATGTTATATACTATAATATTTGGGCGTTTTTTTTAATCACATTGGGCGGATTTTGAGCACTCATTGGGCTGGAAAACATCACACCAATCTGGCAACCCTGGATGGCGTGCACCATAAGAGGCACCCACGGTAGTTGGGCTAACGTTACTGGCACACACCTGTGAGAGATTTTTCGTCTTTTCGTCTGTCTTTCGGCTAGCTAACGTGTAGGGTTCCTTTGGAGGTTCCCACCTTCCTGTTGTTGCAATGTTCCTTTTGCGTTTGTTAACTTGATCACCAGTGTAGGCCTATCCTCCTAATACTACTCACACTGTGTGCAGCATAGGCTATATTACTGTTCAAGGTAGACCACAGACTGTTATTAACTGTAGGGGAGGACCGGGACGAATGAAACACTTTTTGGTTTGATCAGATTTACACAGAAATTAATAAAGATGGAGATTACATTTTTTGATGACAAACAACTTGTACATGTCCTTTACTAACCTATTAGTTGTAAGTTTCGTTCTGTGGTGTAACAGTTCAATTCAAGACGGCCGAGAACAGAAGATGTGCATTGTTTCTCTTGTCGCTGCCGTGCGGGGCGAGTGAAACAGATGAGTGGGACGAGTGAAACATTGAGATTGTTTTGCTTGTGTTGCGTAGCCTCGCGGCTTGTAGGCTAATTATCTTAACTTTGAACACATGTATAATTAGACCCAATTTAATGTTTCCATTAATGCAATTGATGCTATGTATTCGAAAACCATGGGCAAAATGTCAAGCGCCTCTCGTTCTAAGCGCACGAGCCCTCTCCCACCACCCGGCTGCGCAGAGGTTTTGCATACGGCTGGACTTTGCTAGATTTACCGCAAGGTCGGGAATTGTAAGCATTTCCCGGTTAATGTGCACAATCCCCGACCTTGCGGGAGATGTGAGAAATACTAACCAATTTCTCACATCTCCCGCAAGGTCGGGGAATGTGCACATTACCCGGGAGATGTGAGAAACGCACGTTTCTCCTACATTCCCCGCGAGGTCGGGGAACGTGCGCAATAACCGGGAAAAGCTCACATTCCCCGTTTTCTCACATTGACCGTAACATATATATTCATAATCCACTAATGGCACAACTCGTCCGTCGAAAAAAATGAGATCTGACTGTACTGCTCAGTGCTCAACAAGCTACAACTAGCCAACCTGCTCATAATGGCAAAAAGAGCTATAAAAACAATTTACCACTTCTTCATAAAATAAAATCTGGCAATGCTAATGAAGAAGCTACCACTCGAAATGACAGCGCAGCAGGTGCAATCGAATGCAGAAGTGCTCCAGAGGCTATCGGAGCTAGCACTAACACTAGCACTAACACTAACACTAGCACTAGCACTAACACTAGCACTAGCACTAGCACTAACACTAGCACTAACACTATCACTATCACTATCACTATCACTATCACTAACACTAGCACTATCACTAGCACTATCACTAGCACTAGCACTAGCACTAACACTAGCACTAGCACTAACACTAACACTAACACTATCACTAACACTAGCACTAACACTAACACTAGCAACATCACCATCGGCGAGGAAGCTAGCACCAGCAGGCAGTTGCAGTTTGATGTTGTGATGTTGGGTATGGCCTAGTGCTCGGTCATAAAGTCATATTGACATGCTCGTGGTGTCTAGATGAAGTTTGATGCGTTGTACATATTGAATTGTCATACGGATTTCTCATTAGCATACTGTTCACAACTGGTATTCTTTGTAAATAGACGGGACGAGACGGCAGAAGTTTTTTTTTTTCTCACGTCAAAATGTTGCCCCCCCTACTCTCAGAGGGTAAAATCGCCTATGTGTGTGTGTGTGTGTGTGTGTCAATACCTGCATGACTATAAAAGGAGGATGTCATGTCATATGAATCACCTATAGAGCTCCTCTACGTCCACCTGGACTCCATGCTCTTCATCTACACCGCGTCCTGTTGCGGATACAATCAACTGAGAAACATTCATTATGAATGAGAAACAATCCTCACCAAACTATTTCTCAACTGAATAATGTAATTACACGCTAATAAATGACAACTACAACATTGTAGATACGCAACAAAATTAACATTAACAAACATTAACCTCTATGCACAAAATACAGGGTTGACATATCTAAATAACATTCACTTACACACAACTATTTTACATTGCCTAGCAAACTAACCAATGCAGCTGTATATTTTTTTTCCTTATAATTTCACCCCCTTCACAATCGAAATGTTGCAATTCCATAGGTGATGACATGTTGTAATACCCAAAATGTACAAAACACAACATATTAACACATATTCACACTAGTAACTACTATGTTATACAAGAGGCATATATACTTTGCCTACTACATGTACAAACTGCTGTTATAGTAAAGCTATGTCACACTCTACTGGTGAAATGTGAGAATGCACCCTTAGACATTTATTGACTACCAATAGCCCTACAGGTTCCAGCGTCTCATTATAGGGAAAAAACAAAACATCTTCAATCGGCACCATACCTGTATCTATGTTTAAAAAAAATGAGGCCACGCGCTCAACCCACGCCAATCTTTAACAACTGTGGGCTAGATCCTGAAAGTAGTTGATCACATGATCCCCTGCAGCTCCCTACAGAGCAAACAGGTCTGTGGACGACTCGGTAAACATGGCCCTTCACTACATTCTACAGCACCTGGAACACGCAGGCACCTACGCCAGGATCCCGTTTGTGAACTTCAGCTCTGCCTTCAACACCATCCTCCCGCAAACCCCTTTCTGAGAGGATGGGCAGGCAATAAAATAGATAAGGAATGGTTAGGAGAGACTGTCAGTCTCTTGTTTGGTATATCTGTGTGTCTCTGGACCACATCTTGGATTTCTTTGTTTTCAGCTCTCTGGCGTTAGACATGCCTGTAAGCTTATAATGAAAATGACCAAAATGTGCATTGGTCTCTGGAATATTTATTCAAAAATTTACTAGAACCCATCAACCTAGAACTAAACTCCTGAGGTCAAGAAAATATCTTCAACACTTTCCTGCTTCCTAGAGGGAATGACTGGTATTTGGTAACAGGTGTGTAGAGAGACGCACGTCTTCACCCGTCCAATGTTAGCTCTCAAGACTTACCTGGAGTTACCATGGACCAGACATCGTGGTTAGAGGTTGGCTACCAACCTAACTGGGGTTGCTAGTTCAAATCCCAGGTCTGATGAGGAAGTTTGACAGGGAGATGGGGGGAAAAAGGTACTTTGCATAAAGTATATTTATGCCTTTAGAGTCAGACAGCTTTTTACAAAGTGGGGTAGTTTATTTGAGACATGTTCCAAAAAGACACATTTCTAAACCATGTAGGTAAATTAAAACAATACCGGTTTCTTCAAAATAAAAAAGGGATACATAGTTTTAGGCTATGGAATGTTGTACACAACCGAACAGGCATAAATACATTTATTTTTATCACCTCAAGTACTAGTAAAAAAGGTAGAAAAAAAAAAAAAAACTAATCCGGAGCAACTGCAGCATTGGGGTTGAGTCACTACGAGGAGGCCTGTGAACGAGCACTCAACCTTTCCTAGAACATTCTAGAAAGAGTCGCGCTAGAAGCAAAGAGAAACTCAGTCCTCTGGGGGTTTCTTTACAGTGATTATACAGTACATAGTCACGACCCGTAAAAAACAAACAAACACCGACGCTACGACTAACTATAGTGGAGCCTTCATCCGCTCTCTTCCTCGCCCTCCTCTTCCTCCTTCATTGGGACGCCTGGCAGACGGGCGTCTCACAGCTTCAGCTTCTTCCTGCGGCCTCGTCCGTCCGGGGTGCCCTCCGACTTCCTCTTCTGGGCCTGAGGGAAGAGAGACACGAGGAAAACAACAACAGCTGTGACGGGTGTGAGTCTGTCAGGGAGGAGGGGGTGATGTAGTTTGAGTGAGAGCAGGGAGGAGGGGGGTGATGTAGTTTGAGTGAGAGCAGGGGGGAGGGGGGTGATGTAGTTTGAGTGAGAGCAGGGAGGAGGGGGGTGATGTAGTTTGAGTGAGAGCAGGGAGGAGGGGGGTGATGTAGTTTGAGTGAGAGCAGGGAGGAGGGGGGTGATGTAGTTTGAGTGAGAGCAGGGAGGAGGGGGGTGATGTAGTTTGAGTGAGAGCAGGGAGGTGATGTAGTTTGAGTGAGAGCAGGGAGGTGATGTAGTTTGAGTGAGAGCAGGGAGGAGGGGGGTGATGTAGTTTGAGTGAGAGCAGGGAGGAGGGGGGTGATGTAGTTTGAGTGAGAGCAGGGAGGTGATGTAGTTTGAGTGAGAGCAGGGGGGTGATGTAGTTTGAGTGAGAGCAGGGAGGAGGGGGGTGATGTAGTTTGAGTGAGAGCAGGGAGGAGGGGGTGATGTAGTTTGAGTGAGAGCAGGGAGGAGGGGGGTGATGTAGTTTGAGTGAGAGCAGGGAGGAGGGGGGTGATGTAGTTTGAGTGAGAGCAGGGAGGAGGGGGGTGATGTAGTTTGAGTGAGAGCAGGGAGGAGGGGGGTGATGTAGTTTGAGTGAGAGCAGGGAGGAGGGGGGTGATGTAGTTTGAGTGAGAGCACACAGGCAGAGGAGAGGATACTGAGGGGACAGGGTATTTAGAGGATAGTGTATATAGAAGATAGTGTGATAGTGAGTAGGAGCATGGTCAGCAGGAGCGTGGTCAGTAAGAGCATGGTCAGTAGGAGCGTGGTCAGTAGGAGCATGGTCAGTAGGAGTGTGGTCAGCAGGAGCGTGGTCAGTAGGAGCGTGGTCAGTAGGAGCGTGGTCAGTAGGAGCGTGGTCAGTAGGAGCGTGGTCAGTGTGGTCAGCAGGAGCGTGGTCAGTAGGAGCGTGGTCTTACTGAGGCTGATTTGGGTCCTCTCTTCTTCTTCTCGGCCTTCTCTCTCTCCTCCAGCTCCATGTTCTCTCTCTCGATCAGCGTGATCAGGGTGTTGCAGCGCCTCTGGAGCTCCTACAGCACACACACACACACATGCACACACATACACACACACACACACACGCACGCACGCACACACACACACAGTTATACTTTCAATTCACACCCTTCAAAGTTGATCCAAACATCCCTCAAGCCTTTTGTCAGTGTCAACATAAAATCAACATAACGGACCAAGGGCACGACAACGTTCTCAACCGACGCAATTACTAGAACGCACATTTTTCCGCACGCCTCCGACCCAACACCCCCCCCCCGGAACCCGGGCCGCTCTCACCATGGCGGTCCTGGACTTCAGGAACCAGTCGAAGCGGAACTGCGGCGAGTTGCGGATGCACTGGCGCAGCTCGTCGTAGACGCTCTCCTTGTCGAAGCCCAGCTTGTGCAGCATGCAGATGAGGAAGCGGTCCTCCTCCTCCGTGTAGTTCTTCCCCTTGTTGGTCCCGTAGGAGATCCGCAGCTGGTGGAACGGAGCCTTGTAGCGGCCAATCTGGACGGAGGGGCGGGGTCACAATCACTTCAGTTCTACTTTTGTTTAAACAGAATAGAGGGCTTAGTAATGTGACTTGCTTGTACAGAGTGGTGGTTTATACGTTCGGGGAAGGAGGAGCTACCTTTGTGTCCAGTGCTTTCTTGATGCTGATCCTCCTCTGAATCCTGGCCTCCCCTCTCTCGATCTGGGCCATGATCTTCTCGATGTCCTGAAGCTCATTGCAACGTTCCCAGAAAACAGCTGCGAGAACACGCAAGAACACACACACACGTTAACAACATGCTAGTCTTTTCTTGTGATAGGTTTACGACACCACAGCTCTGCCCACTAGATTGCTCATCCTGGACAAGGTCAAGTACTACTAGATGGTCCAGGTTTAAGTTGAATGGTGTGTGTGTGTGTGTGGTTACCGGAATATTCCATGACTTCTTCTGGTGTTTTGCCCTCGACCTCCCTGGCGATGTTCTCAATGTCATCTCGCCCCCACTTCTCGTTGGCTTTGATGAACTGGTTGAAGTCGCGCTTGTTCCAAATCGTGAAGCCCTGCATTGAAGTTTCAAGTGGAAGCTTATGAGCGCGTGTATCGACAAGAAACACCAACACAGTTGTAATCCATATCAAATAGATCAGCGGGTCAAAAAAAACTTTTCGGCCAATACCTGTGAGAGGAGGTTCTCCTTCTCCTCCAGCTCCTCCTCTGATAGGGCCTCCGCCTCGTCAATCTTGGCTTGCTCCTCCTTCTGGTGCTGAGCCGAGTTGGGGAGTTCGGGGTTACGAGGAACCTGAAACGCGCACACACACACGCACGCACACGCACACGCACACACACACACAAACGCACTTAGAAACACTCCACCCTTTCCATACTGGAACATTATGTACAGCCTGGACATTAAGTAAGGCCGGCGGCGCACCTTGTAGCCGATGGTCTTCCTGTAGAAGAGGATCTCCTTCTCCAGCAGCTCAAACAGACGCGGGGGGAAGAACTGGAAGTCCTGAACGTTGGGCTGCTTCGGAGGCCGAGGGGCCTACGGAGAGAAGGGGGGGGACAACCGGTTGGTTTGGCTTTAAAAAAGATTCATCGGTGGGTTGATATTTCAGTGCAGTGCCCCTCACGAAGAGGGACCGCTGAGCCACACTGCGTGCTGGGGTAGGCTGTGACAAGGGCACTTTGAATTATATTAAATTAAATAGTTTGACTATAAATCAACCCGGCGGCCTGGGAATGTTAAGTCTGCATTTCCACCCCTGTCCTGAGGGGGGCGGCGGTGAGGTGGGACCCACCTTGGGTGCTTTGGGCTCGCTGACGCGCAGGGCCTCTCTGAAGTAGGCGTCCACGGCGTAGTTGGCCTTCCTCTCCCTCTTGGGCGGCTCGATCCAGTTAGCGACCACCTGTTGGGCAGGAAGTCCAACCTTGAAAACTTGCTGCGATTGGTGTTGAAATACATTATGTTGCCGGTCTTAATACAGACTACAACCAAGTGCTAATTCTCTTTCATACACACAAACATGAAAAACAGAGAGCGCGCGTGGAAGAGAAAACGAGGCACTTTTCACGCCGGACAGTCGTCTGCGGTCGTGCGACGCACTGAAACGGGCGAGGTGCGCTGGGGTGACCGGGGGGGCGTCCGGCGGGCGGCACGGTACCTTCTTCTTCTCTCGGTAGTCCTCTCCTTCGAAGGTGTACACGCTGCTGTTCTCCGTGTCCATGGTGAAGTTCCTCAGAGAGCTCTCCCCCAAGTTCTCCATCTTCTCCTTCATCTCCAGGGTCTGGGGGAACACGGGAGAACGCCGCGCACCCGTCAGAACCACGGCACAGGAAGTACAGTACTACTCGCTACAGTGTGACAGTGGTTTAGGGATACACCAATAATATCGGCCGTACGGTATCGGCCGACGTTCGCCTCGTTGACTGCCATGTAAGTAAGATGACATTCGCCGGCGGCAGTGGACGATGTTTATGTTGTGTTGCATTTAAAGGTCATTTCATAAATCTATCGGCCAAATTGTCATTTTAAACATGGGTATCGGCCCAAACCATACAGTTATTATAATATATTATAAACAGACTATATAGTATAATAACATAACAGAAGAATGACTTGACTTCATGCATGGCCATTCTAACATCATCAGGTAGTGTGGTTCTAACAGAACATCAGGTAGCGTGGTTCTAACAGAACATCATCAGGTAGTGTGGTTCTATCAGAACATCAGGTAGTGTGGTTCTATCAGAACATTATCAGGTAGCGTGGTTCTATCAGAACATCATCAGGTAGCGTGGTTCTATCAGAACATCATCAGGTAGCGTGGTTCTATCAGAACATCATCAGGTAGCGTGGTTCTATCAGAACATCATCAGGTAGCGTGGTTCTATCAGAACATCATCAGGTAGCGTGGTTCTATCAGCGGGCTCCTGACCTTCTTCTCGCCCCTCTCCAGGATGGCGTCGATGTCCTCGTCCGTGATCTCGCTCTCCTTGGAGGCGAACACGTGGGTGGCGCCGTGGCGGATGATGGACAGCATCTCGTCCTTGCCCAGCTTGTTGAGGTTGGGGTCGACCAGTCGACCTGTAACGCACGGAGACGCCACGTGAACCAGCGGCAAACCGTTGTCTTCATCTCCACACACACACAGCGTTTAAGTTTAAAAATGTATCTGTACGAGATCTAAAATGCCTCTGAGCCTCTATCTAAGACGCATACTGCATCAACACACTGGTCGTCACGTGGTGAGAATCCCGACGTGGGCGGTCCTCTCCCTGACGGGTGAATACGGTACCTTGCTGGATGACGATGGAGTCGAGGTGGAGCTTCATCTCGGCCCGCTCCACGATCCTCTCCTCCACCGTGTTCTCCGTGATGAAGCGGAACACGCGCACCTGCTTCTGCTGGCCAATCCTGTGGGCTCGGTCCTGAGGGGGAGGGGCCAAAACAACCAATCAGGATTCGTATGTCTCACAGTTGCCGGGTAGAAAGGACCAACTATGCAGTACACACCTCAAATAGACTAGTTGTGTTTAACAATATTAGCTGCTCAGTTATAAACTTAAGTCATATATTGATCATCATGAACTACAGGCGCTGGACAAGACATTTACAGCTACTATTTAAGTCAGCCATTGGAGAAATAGCAAGCCATTCCAGGAACTGAAAATGAAAAGGTTTTTCTTTTTTATTCAGTAGGGACGAGTGTTGTCGGTAGGCGGTACTGACCATGGCCTGCAGGTCCACCTGAGGGTTCCAGTCCGAGTCGTAGAGGATGACCACATCTGCGGTTGCCAGGTTGATGCCCAACCCCCCGGCCCTGGTGCTCAGCATGAAGAGGAACTTGGAGCTGTTGGGCTCGTTGAACGTGTTAATGGAGATCTGTGAACAGCCGGGGCAGGTGGGAAATTAAGTACTTTGACACATTTTAATTAATTACTATTATATGTTGTTTGTAAGCAGGACACATCTGTGACTGTAAATGAAACCTGGTCTCAGTAGGTTCTTCCCTGTCTAAATAAAGGCTTCCTTCTTTCCTTCTTCTTCCCTTTCTAAATAAAGGCTTTTCTTTCTTTCTCTTTCTTTCTTTCCTTCTTCTTCCCTTTCTAAATAAAGGCTTTTCTTTCTTTCTCTTTCCTTCTTCTTCCACCTAAATAAAGGCTTCTTTCTTTCGTTGTCTTTCTTTCTCTCTTTCTCTCTTTCTTTCTTTCTTTCTTTCTTTCTTTCTTTCTTTCTCTTTCTTTCTATTCACATCAACTGAATGTTTATTCTATTATCATTATCAGGGTTCAGTCGTGGTCAGGGGGTGGGGTCTTGTTTAGAGGTGAAGGGTCAGCCGCAGGGCTCTAAGGGCTTTACTCACTAGTAATACTAAATAGTTTTGTGCGATCAGAAAAAATCATTTAGGAGCACACTGTTTTCAACTATTTCACTCGCATTTTTTGTCTAAAATAAATCCATGCAAATTGGATCAAACTAGTCAAAGTTTTGCGCACCCGTATACAAAACTACAAGTCCCACAACTGTGGGACTGTAAAGTTCCACGACTGCAACCTGCAACGCGCAGAACTCTCATAATGACAGCTCAGCTGCCCTCACTCAAAAACGACTGTGCAGGCGCCGAATGCCCCTGGCAGTAACGTTAACAAAATGAAGCCCATTCAATCGTATTTTGCCAGGAAAAGTGGAACCAAGGAGAGAGAGGAATTCGGTGAGGCCCGGGGGGAGTCAAATCAACTGTCACTCAAAAATCTATTGATTGGATTAGATTCAACATTGCACTGTAGCCTACCAGTAACTGGATCCATATCCAAACGCAATGAAATGCCGACATCGTAAAAAGCGTTTTCCTGAAACGCGTGTCATAACGATCCAATGACATGTTCCTTTGCATCTACATTAAACTAAGCTTTTCCACTGATTTTAAAATTTTGGAATTATTATTTGCAAGAGATATTGGGCTTCTTCCCATGTTTTTTCACGGCACCAGCAGCTAAATTCACAAAGCATTGTGTGAATTTTCATATACCCCTCGGTTTCAAGTCAGCATCTGAAAACCCTCGTTTTGGAGGATTGTTTAAACGTCCACTAGCCCTCGATATGCTCCCTAGCCCTAGAAGCTAAAAGGAATGGGACACACTAACCTACGCATGAACGTGCAAAATGTAGGGGTAGAGCCAAGGGCTAGGGCTAAGGGGGGTATTGGGATTGGGCCATACCCTTCATTAGGACCAATGCACATGATGAAGAGTGTGGGAATAGTATAGTCTTCATTAGGACCAATGCACTTGATGAAGAGTGTGGGAATAGTATAGTCTTCATTAGGACCAATGCACTTGATGAAGTGTGTGGGAATAGAAGCTATAGTCTTCATTAGGACCAATGCATATGGTGAAGTGTGTGGGAATAGAAGCTATAGTCTTCATTAGGACCAATGCATATGGTGAAGTGTGTGAGAATAGTATAGTCTTCATTAGGTCCAATGCACATATATTATATAATATTGCACTGTACTTTAGATTGCTATTCTTGCACTTTGCCTTCAGCACTAGATTATGCTCTTGGTCACTTGTTTTAGAGAGAAGATGCACTTGTGAGTTCTGGCAAGTAGTAGAACATTGGCTCTTCCTACGTTAAATGCAATTATTGTTAGTCGCTTTGGATAAAAGCGTCTGCTAAATGACTGTAATGTAATGTAATGTAAGTGTGTGGGAATAGTAGTCTTCATTAGGACCAATGCACCTGATGAAGTGTGTGGGAATAGTATAGTCTTCATTAGGACCAATGCACATGATGAAGAGTGTGGGAATAGTATAGTCTTCATTAGGACCAATGCACCTGATGAAGTGTGTGGGAATAGTATAGTCTTCATTAGGACCAATGCACCTGATGAAGTGTGTGGGAATAGTATAGTAGGAGAGGATGAGAGCTCTTATGGTGAGCAGGTTATTATTGTTTATTGTTGTTGGCAGTAGGCCTAATGTGTGTGTTGCTAATAAAAATCTGTTATTTCAAATTTTCCGTTGCGCTCCTAAATTTCTTTCTGTGCTCCTAAATTTTTTTCATTTAGGAGCACATGTGCTCCATGTTAGCTTAGAGCCATGGTACCTGTCGCTCCTCGTGGGGTGTCTGTCCATCCAGCCGGCAGTAGCCAAAGTTCTTCCACATGCAGTAGTCCTCCAAGATGTCCAGGCATCTGGTCATCTGGCTGAAGATGAGGACCCGAGAGCCTGTGGGGGGGGGGGGGGGTGTTGTTAGCGGCCGATTAACACACATCAACACAGCCAGTAGCGCTAGCCTGACATACTGAAGGGTTTCTCTTCAGAGTGAAACCACACGTCACCTTCACCCGGGCATCTGCAGATCAATAGTTTTATTGTCGTTTAAGTTTGGTTCCAAAACGTGAGCGAGATTTTGCAAAATAATCAAATCGAGAGACGGCGAACGCATTTTCGAGATGTCGCTAATCGCCGGCGGCGCGGCGGAGGTCTCCCTCTAGGACCCGGGGGACGCCGCCGGCCGGGCGCCTCCACTCACCCTTAAGCCGGGCTCAGACTACAGGATTTTTGGGCCGATTTATCCCCGATTCACCTCTCCCGACAATCGGAGGAGAAATCTGGTCTGGAACGTTGGTCGGGGCCGATGATCGGCCCAGATGATCTTGTAATGTGAGGGGTTTACAGATCCAATCTTATACCTCCCGATCGGCTCGCAGACCCATCGGGGCGGCCCCGATAATATCAAACATGTTTGATATTTAGGATTATTACGTCCCGACTTTACAAGTGAGACGGCGAGACCAGTGGTTCGTTGCTCCCTCGGGCACGATAAGATCCTGTAGTGTGTGCTGAGCCGTTATTTTCAAAACTTGCTGTGTTGTGTGCTTGTTTGAGATGCGCAAGAAGAATATCTGTTAAGATTCTCCTTATGTGCGTGATGTAACCCGATTTCGAAAATGGTTAGGATTTTAAATATCCTGTAGTGTGAGCCCGGCATTAGGGATGTAACAATTACCGGTATAATGATAAATCACAATAACATTTGATTACATTTATCGCAATAAAATTATCACTAAAATCGTGTTTGACTACCACGCTTTGAAAAAGTTGCTGAAATACTGTCCAGCATGAACCGTTAGCAACAGTTAGAAAGTTAGCAACAGTCTCCAAGATGCATTATTTTAATGTTTATGAAAACAAAAAGTGCATAGTGCTGCTAAATGCATTTGTGGTTTTCAATTTAAAACTTGGTTAAATGATTTCAGTGTGTGTATCATCGGTTTTTGAAAATTTTCAGCACATTTTAATAATACCGTGATAATACCGATAACCATGATCATTTTGGTCACTATAATCGTGATGTGAAATGTTCATACCGTTCCATCTCTACTCACCCTGCACCTTCATCTTGGGCAGCAGCTTGTCCAGGACGGCCATCTTGCCGCTGTTGACCACCAGGTGGAGGTCGGTGGTGTAGGGCGGGCCGGGCTCCGCCCCGTCGAACAGGTAGGGGTGGTTACAGCACTTCCTCAGCTGCATCAGCACGTTCAGCAGACGCATCTTGTCCGTCTTCCCCGCAGAGTTCAGGATGTCGATGTCCTTCATCAGGATCTTGGTGTACCTGGCGGGGGGGACGGAGACGGAGAGATGGAGAGATGGAGAGACGGAGAGATGGAGAGACGAGAGATGGAGAGACGAGAGATGGAGAGACGAGAGATGGAGAGACGGAGAGATGGAGAAACAGAGAGATGGAGAGAGGCGTTCGTCTCAACAGAGGTGTGCAACTGCGCTGATACCGAGTTGATGTTCGCTGGCTGGGTGGTTGTTTCAGAAATTATATTTGACATTTCTGAATTCTGAAAATATCAGGATATGGTTATTTTATGGCATATAGCTAGCCAATCTATTTGTGTGGTGTAACTGAACCCTAACCCTAGCTCTTAGTAGTGGTGTAACTGAACCCTAACCCTAGCTCTTAGTAGTGATGTAACTTAACCCTAGTTACACCTAAAAGGGAAGGGCGGGACACTCACCACTCTCTCTGCATCTTGCTCAGCCCCACGTACATCTTCACCTCTTTCTTGGGCAGCAGGGACTTCTCCACCTCCGCTTTGATACGACGCAGCAGGAAGGGACGGAGTACCTACACACACACACACACACACACGCACACACGCACACACGCACACACACATTTAACCAACAAGAATAGCCATGGGCCATAGAAGTGGAACATATTTCAAATGTCAAAGGCTCAGGTGCTAGAGAACCGTTGTTTTTTTGTTGCTACTCACAGTGTGAAGACGCTCCACTAGCTTCTGGTCTCCCAGACAGTTGTTGGTGTCGAACCAGGAGTCAAAGTCCTTTCAGAACAAAACGTGTAATCAGTCCACACAAAAAAAGCAAAAAGCACCGTTCCAAGGTTTCACACAGATACACGCATATTGAATTGAGACCTTTATTCAGGGAAGACAACTGAGAGCAAGCTCTCTTTTTCAATGCCGCCCTGATTACAATAAAAAAAAAACACATACAAAATAGGAGCATGATCCAACAAAACAACAAACTCAAAAACAAAGTCATTTGATCCAGGATAAAAACATAAAAGACTACAAGAAATGTGCAGTCGACATGGAGCACAGCTTCTATCAGAACCTTAAACCTCTCCAGAGAGACAGGCTGCTCCAGCTTTAGGGGGTCCTGCAGTCTGGTCCACCTCTCGGGGGCGTGAATACTAAAGACAGACTTTCCTGTGTTGGTGTCACACCGAGGTACGTTCAGTCTTATATTATATAATGGCAAAAACAGCACTTCACGCAGTACGCTTTTGGCGTTTCACAGAAGAGGGCGTCCTCTCTCTGGGCGGTCTCTCTCTCCCTCTCTCCCCCTCTCTCTCACCTCTGAGGAGTTGAAGACATCGGGCAGCAGGAAGTTGAGCAGGGCCCACAGCTCGTGGAGGTTGTTCTGCAGCGGCGTGCCGGTCAGCAGCAGGCGGTTGGTGGTCTTGAACTCGCGCACGATCTCCGACAGCTGGGGACGGGGCCACAGAAAAACCACACCGTTACACACTGTTACACACCGTTACACACCGTTAGGGCCGGCAAGCCTCCCGGGACGGGGAGAGGGGCACGTGTGCGCGAGCGAGTTTCAGGATGAATGCTTTGAATAGGGGCACCGCCAATCCAGTGTGCGCTCACGAATTACGGTAAATCGATAACAGCGTAGATGAACGCAGCCCTAACCGCAGATTAGGATACGTAGATCTAGAACAGCGTTGTTGACATTATCAGATTAGACACGTAGATCTAGAACAGCGTTGTTGACATTATCAGATTAGAAACGTAGATCTAGAACAGCGTTGTTGACATTAGATTAGGATACGTAGATCTAGAACAGCGTTGTTGACATTAGATTAGGATACGTAGATCTAGAACAGCATTGTTGACATTAGATTAGGATACGTAGATCTAGAACAGCATTGTTGACATTAGATTAGGATACGCAGGTCTAGAACAGCGTTGTTATTATATTATATCAGGTTCCATGCTGCTCCCAGACCTTGGACTTCTCGTTCTTGATCCTGTGGGCCTCGTCGATGACCAGGTAGCGCCAGTTGAACTTCTTAAAGACGGCCTTCTCGATGATGAGCATCTCGTACGACGTCACGCACACATCCCATTCGCCCGGCAGCAGGACGTCCCTGATCATGGCCGTCTGGGCGGACACACACACACACACAGACACACACACAAACAAACACACACACACACAGATAGGGTTAAGAGTGGGCAGAGTACCAAAGCCCTGCGAACATCAGCATTCCGAGACTCTGTGGTTGCGTCTGAATGGCTGATCCCACACTATCGCTGGGTCTTAAAGAAGTCTGCACTGCGACTCGGTAAACCAGACTCCTAAACAAACCCCACCACCACCCTCCCAACCCCCCTACAGCTGCCCGCCACTCAACTCCCAGCGCCGATCGCGCCATGGATACGCCGCGTATGACCACGCCTTTTCTAATACGTCCCGAATATGGTTCTGCGCACCGTGGTCGTCGTGACCTTTTTGTGGGACGGCGGATCTCACCCTCTGTTCTCTGTCCCCGATGAGGCAGACGGCCCGGAGCGAGGGCACCCAGCGCTTGAACTCGTTCATCCAGTTGTAGAGCGTGGACTTGGGCACTAGGACCATGTGGGGCCCGGGGATGCCACGGTAGTGTTTCATGTAGCCCAGCAGGGAGATGGTCTGCAGGGTCTTCCCCAAACCCTGGGGGACACACCGGCCGGGGTGAGACGGTGGAGGAGACTCTCGCTCACACACACACACTCTCTCTCACATACACACTCTCTCACACACACATACACTCTCTCTCTCTCACTCTCTCTCTCTCTCTCTCTCTCTCACACACACACACACTCACTCTCTCTCTCTCACACACACACACACACACACACACACAACACAGATATTTCGCACACACACAGGTATTGCACACAATCATAAGTATGCGCTCGCACACACAGAATCTCTATCCTGCACTTTCTCTCTCACACACACACACACACACACGCGCACACACACACACACACACACACACACACACACGGGTACTAAATCCAGTCAGCGCGCGTGCGGCGGGGCGTACCATCTCGTCGGCGAGGATCCCGTTGATGCCGTTCTCGTACAGGGAGATGAGCCAGTTGAGCCCGCGGACCTGGTAGTCCCTCATCTTACCCCCCTTCACGTCTGAGGGAGACAAAACCACATGCTTTAGCCCCGCCCGCCGGTTTGATTCTACCATGGCATTCCGTTAACGCGGTGGCGGGGGGGTATACGTACAGGAAGGGGAGTCGTCGAAGCGCGTGCAGACGTTGGTGGCCTTGCTGTTCTCACTCAGCAGCTCCTCGTCCTCCTCCTGCTCCGTGCGGCGATGGCGGTTGCTGTCGGAGAGAGAGAGGCGCGCGTGTGATCGATCAGCTTCTCTATAACACACACACACACACACACACACACACAGCCACCTGCACTTCACTCAGTGTAAATAAGAGCCTTGCGTCAAAGTTCGTCGCAATTATCGGCTGGAGGTGCCTGAATTAGCCGCCGACTTGAACGGGCCAACGACCGACTGGTCCGACCCCGTGTAAATGGACTGCACTTATACAGCGCCTTTCAATGGCCTCTCATTCACCCATTCACGCTCCAATGGCGGCAGCTGCCATGCAAGGTGATAGCCTGCTCATCGGGGGCGGTTCGGGGTTCGGCGTCCTCGCCCGAGGACACTTCGACGTGTGGAACAGGAGGAGGCGGGATCCGAACCGTCGACCCCGCGGTCGTTGAGCGGCCCGCTCCACCTCCGTGCGACGTGTACTCACTCTCCGGCGGAGAGCAGGTTCTGTTTCTCGTCCTTCTTGATGCGGGGACGGCCTGGCTTCATCTTGAGGGGAGAGGTGGGCGTCTTCTGGGCGGCGGGCTGGATGAAGTGGGCGAACACCTCCGTCTGCTTCAGCAGATACTCAAATCTGTTGGTCCGGTCTGTTTCCTGCAACGCACACGAGAGAGAGAGGAATTCGGGGAGGTGAGGCGTCTCGGCTTCGAACGCTGAAATTAAGATAATTCGCAGGCACTCGTGATCCCAAGAGCTGTGGGCGGGGGGGGGGGGGGGGGGGGCAGGGTGAGCTCACCACTTTCTCCTCGTAGCCGGGCGTCTCGTCCTGTGTGGTTTGGGAAGAGGAGGAGCCGTCCTGTCCGGCGTCGGGCGAGCCCTTCTTCGCTGCCTCCGATGCGTCATCCTTCTCCTGATGAGAGATTTGTAAATAAATACTTGCACAATCACGTTCACGAGTGTTGTTGTTGTTTTTTGGGGGGAGGGGGCAGGTCTGGACACGTGTAACCAATCGTTTTATCCAACCAAGCTCTTCTTTCTAGAGCAATATTTGTTGTCCCACTGTCGGGTCAGTCATATCATATCGCTACTGTGCCGTAACAGCATGAGCCTGGGAGCTGCTGTCATCAGAGACTAGGCCAACCCTGCGCGCTGCACAATGGGGACGAAGTGCTCAACTGAGTGGCGCGTTGATTTGGATCGGCGTGACTTTCTGGGCAAAGCCAATTAACATCAGGCACGGCTAGCTACAGCCTAAGCGAATTAGGTTTAGTGGTCGTTAAAAGTGTCGCTATGCGCACAACTTGCCAAATAAAAGTGGACTGAATGAAGATCGTAGCTGGTTAGCGGCTCGCTAGCCTCGCTAGCCACCCAGCTAGCCGCGGTGCGGTGCTTATGAACCAGGCTGGCCTCCCACTGCGTGATCACACTCTCCCAACGAGATGGGTCGCTGTTGATTATCGGTAGTGGCTAGTTCCCATCAACGCAGAGACCGGTCAAACCCTAACCCAACCCTATACTTAAACCAAACCTTGACCCTAAACCGAAACCGAATCCAAACCCTAAACGCAACCCTAATTTTATCCCTAAACGCCGTTTACGGAAACTACCCTTTACCGTTGATGATCTGAGACTGTTGTGCAAGCTAGCGCTCTCCGGCTAACAACAACTCCACTAGCCTAGCTAGCCGACAGAAAGTTTCAGATGTCTCATCAAAACTTAACGAGTGTGTTAACGTTAGACCTCACTTTAACACTAATCGACCCCCGTTTCAAGGTGTCATATCAACTCAGAACAGCGATCATTGTTGAACATTTCGCCCTCGTCCATTTCTCACCTCCGCTCCGCCGGTTTCTTCAAGTTCAGGCTGCTCTTCCCGCTGGTCCACGCCGTTTCCAGTTTCCGACATTCTTTTAACCGGATTTCTCCCTCGATTTAAACAGATCGTGTGTTTATTCGATGGGTAAGACCCAACGTTCACTACCAGAGAAGGTTTTTACAACTTTCTTCCAGCTAAGACGTATGATCCTATTGTTTATAATGAAAGACACGGAATTGGTCACAGGCGATTCATTCGCTGCTCTCTCCGCTGCCCGCGTTCACAAAGCAAGCCGGGTATTATTAATATCGCGAGAGTTTGGAAACGTGGGTAGAGATTGGTATGATCCGTATCGCGAGAGTTTGGCAGCGTGGGTAGGTTCTGTTCTTCTTGTACAATATCCGGGCAGCTCGAGTGGTCTTCAGTACATTGCTACCACCTACTGGCCACCTAGCGCAACGACAGGTGGAATTGATACCACTGGACACTAGAGGGGGCAATTGGATACAAATCCCAACAAGACTAGAATTCAAAACGAAGGTTACGTATTGTAACCCCAGTTCTACGAGTGGAGCGGAGCCCCATAGGGGGGCGCTAGCGCTCCTATTGGTAACCCATGTTGGCATGCCAACAACCAATCTGAAGATAAACATGTACTCTTATCGTCCTAACCAATCACAGACCCCCCACCTACTATAAATGTGGCTAAACCCCAGCAATCTACTCTCCCACACTAAGTCAGACGAGCTAGAAAGCTAGAGGCAGGGCCCGGAAAAAACCCTATGGGGCTCCGCTCCACTCGTAGAACTGGGGTTACAATATGTAACCTTCGTTCTACATCGTGGAGCTACGCCCCATAGGGGGGCGCTAGCGCTCCTATTGGTAACAGGCGGAGCTCCAGCGATGCCCACAATGTATGCGGGCCAGGCCGACATAAAAACATCAACCCACTGGAGGCAAGGGAGTACACAAGCACCACACAGTAGTAAAGTGCAACTCCCTCCACCCGAACCCCAACGGAGGGCCGGTCAGGCAATAAGACGGGCGGACGAGGCAAAGGACCGCAAACGGAACGCAAGGGTCCCCTGGTGTCCACCAGGAGCCAAAAACCAAAGGCCGCGCACCCCGCACAGGGGCGGAACAATGGTCAAGCTGCATAAACATGCAAGTAAAATTGGCCGGGAAGTTACCGACCAACACAGCCACGCCATCTCAGGCGCTGCTTGGAGCCCAGCTTGCCCGCACCGTAGCATACGAGCAGCTGAGGCGTGGTCCTGAACGAGGCCGTGCGCCTAATGTAAACAGAAAGCGCACGGACCGGGCACAAGAGATGCAACCGGGCGCCCTCCACCGAGCAGTGCGGAGGAGGAGAAAAGGCGCGCAGCTCCAGAGGCCTAGCACTATAAGAGTGCCTAACCACCTTGGGCAGGAAAACCGGGTTGGGCCTCAGAACGGCCTTACTGCCGTCCCCATTGATGGTGAGGCAGCCCGGCTGCGTCGACAGCGCACACAGATCACTCACTCGCTTACCCGAGGATAATGCGAGGAGCAATGCCGTTTTGAGAGACATCCATCTGAGATCAACCTGCTCCAAAGGCTCGAACGGCACCTTGCACAGTGCGTCCAAAACCAGAGACAGATCCCACTGGGGGGCCAAGGCTCTGACAGGTGGTCTAAGCCGGACCACACCCGTCAAAAAACGCCTGACCAGAGGGTGAGCAAAGACCGTAGTCCTAGCAAACCCCTCATGGCATGCTGAAATAGCAGCCGCATACACCCTAATGGTGGAGGCAGCAAGCCCCAGGTCCAACAGATGTTGTAGGTAGGAGAGCACTGCCTCAACTGAGCAGGTCTCCGGGTCTACATCTTCCCCATCACACCAACGCACGAAAGACTCCCACTTCCCAGCGTACAGCTTAGAAGTAGAGCCAGCACGCGCGCTCTGAATAGTGCTGATCACAGCCGCGGAGAGACCCCTCCGAGCTAACCTGCGCCGTTCAGTAACCAGGCCACCAAGCGCTGACCCAGAACCGGGGGGGCCTGTATCGTGCCGCCCGCCTGGGACAGGGCATCCCGCCTGTACGGAATGAGCCAAGGGCGAACCTGAACCAGAGCCATCAGTTCCGCGAACCATCGCGCACTGGGACGGTCTGGCGCAACTAGGATCACTGTCCGACGTTCGGACCGTATTCTGGTCAACAGCATAGGAATGATCGCCACTGGGGGGAAGGCATTGAGCAGGCCCTCCGGCCAAGGGGTGTGCGCAAAGGCGTCCACTCCCAGCGGGGGGCTGTCCGTCCGACTCAGAGAGAACCAAAGAGGACAGTGAGCATTCTCCCTTGTGGCGAACAGGTCCACCTTCGCACGACCGAAGCGCGCCCAAAGATGTGACACAATCTGAGGATGCAGCCTCCACTCGTCGTGGCGCGGCCCGCCTCTCGACATGAGGTCGGCGCCGACATTCAAGTGGCCCGGAATTTGTCCCTGCTGACATTCAGATGAAGACGTGCGAACCAACGTTGTAAGCCACGCATGTGCAGGAGGCCCAGTGGAACCACCGCGTGGGCCGATGACATTAAGCCCAGCAAACGCATCACCGTCAGAGCCGTGGCCACCCTCCCTGGCAGGCAGATAGAGAGTGCCTGGGCCAGAGCATCGCGCCTCGGCGCCGCCAGGGACGCGCGCATCGAGACAGAGTCCAAGTTGAGACCCAGATAAATGACAGACTGAGACGGGCGCGGCGTGCTCTTTTCCCAGTTGATGGCGAATCCCAAGCCTGTGAGATGAGTCACAAGCTGGGAGGTGTGCGACCTGGCCTGAGCGGCTGACGAGGTGAGGATCAGAAGGTCGTCCAGGTAGGCGAGCACTCTGATGCCCTCGCGCCTCAGCGGTAGAATCGCCGTTTCCAGGCACTTGGAAAACACCAGAGGAGCCAGCGCATAACCGAACGGGAGCCTGGTGTACTCGTAAGCCACACCCTGGACGGCAAAACGCAGAAACTTTCTGTGACCCTCTCTGATGGGAACATGAAAGTATGCGTCCTTTAGATCTGTGCTTGTGAAGAAGTCTCCCTGGAGAACGGAGTCCAACAGGTGCCTCACTGTGAGCATACGAAAATGCCGTTTGGCTACGCATTTGTTCAGAAGGCGCAGGTCGAGGATGGGACGCATCCCCCCTGTTCGCTTCGGGACGAGGAAGTAACAAGAGTAAAATCCCGCCCCCGAGCGGCTCGGTGGAACCACCGCTATCGCCTCCTTGGATAGGAGCTCCGCTATCTCCGACTGGAGAGCGCTCTCCTGCCGCGGACCCGAGACCACAGTCTCCACCACCCCGGTGAAGGACGGAGGGTGGGCGCTAAACTGAATCGCATACCCAGATGTCAGGATGCGAAACAGCCAGCGAGGGAGGCATGGCAACCGCATCCACGCCACTCTGCATCGCGAGAGAGGGCCCGCCGCCGTGCGCGGGATGTTCGCCAGAAAGCGATCGTATTCTAGAACGGCCCCGACCGCCACCGCTGGCACCTCCCCACCCGTGGGGGCTGCAGCAGTCCAAGGGGGGCCGCATATGAAAGGGAGGCGAACCGCAGACACTGTCATCACACACCGACTTACTTGAAGTGGGGGCAACATCAATGTCAGAACAGTGTAAACGTCCTCCAGAGCCTGGAGACGTAAGCCCGTAAGTAGCCCGAGAGCTGTTGTGAAAACCAACTAACATCTCTGCAGACAGTGGGGCCGCGTTAGTGTATGCACATGAAGAGGCCACCGACTTAACCTGTGTAGCGGTAGCCCTTGTATCGCTCACAACGCAAGGAAAAGGAGCATCGCTCTCATATGCAAATGAGGCAGACGGCTGAAGTAGCGGAGCCCAGTCATTGTATGCAAATGAGGCCGCCGCCGACATAGACTCAGTCTGTGTGGAGGCAGACGCCTTTGAACTTGCCGCGAAAAGTCGGGGAATCTTGCTCCCATATGCAAATGAGGCAGACGACCCATACCGATGCAGCGCAACGGGGGGAACCAATGACGTACGAACATTCAAATTTGAAGTATAGCAGAGCGAGCGCTCAATTTCAAATGAAGTTCGCTCAACAGTCCTAACGACATCAACCGTGTCTCGGGCTGTGTGCGAGAGTAGCTTAGTCGAACGAGACACAGGGGCTTCATTTCCCAGCCGTTCACGATGGTGCGGTACACGAATACCTGCGCTCACCGTAGAAGTAGCAGAGAACGCCTTCCCAGTATTACACACCAAGCGAGACACAGGATTAACTCTATGGCGAGCCCTTCTCTTGGAAACGGAAAGTCTAGCTGCCGAAAGCTGACCCGTAGAGGGGGAAGGCTGCCCGACAAACTTCCTTGATATCCCCGCCGGGGTAGGAAGAGTAGCCAGGCTAGCGCTAGCCAACTGAGTGGATGAACTGGCCCGTAGTTTACTTGAGACATGATAACGGGGCAGAACAGCGCTACCCTCCACCGACTTAATTCTCTCGGCAGAGAGCGGAGGGGCAGGCGCAACCATCTCAGAACCAGAACCCAGAGACACATTAATCATAGCATCAGACTGTCGAGCATGGAAATGACACAAGTGACCACCGGTGTACACATGAACATGCTCTTTATTGTGCGAACCCCTAATACAGGGACCACAACCACCCTCTAACGTGAGGGGAGGGCCATAGGGAACAATAGCAGCCTGAGCAGACGTTAATTGTCACGCATTAGTGCCGGGCTTCTTTCTCTTCCACCGCGGAGCAGGACCTTGGCGAGCGGTGGAAGGAGCACGGGGAGCCTGAGCGGATCGCTGGCTCGCGGGAGGGGGACCGGGGGCAGCCCTCGGAGGGGCGGACCTCGCCGTCCTCTTCCTCCTCTTTACGGGGGCACGGGAGGCAGCAGACTGGGTCCTCTGGACCCCGAGATGCCTGGCCACCAGCTTGGACTGCTCCTCAACCCTGCCGAGGCGTTCCAGGGTTTCGCCGGCGGCAGAGCCGAACAGCCCGGACCGGTAGATGGGAGCGTTCAGCAGAGCCGTGCGAGCTGTGTCGTTCACAGAGGAGACGCCCAGCCACAGCAGGCGATGGTGCACCACAGCGTTAGCCATGACGCGGCCAGTGCAGATCGCGGCAGCCTGGCAGAGCTGCATGGCCGCTCCAGCCGCAGCTTGGAGGTCGGGAACCCGTTCGGGCGATGGCGAGGCGCCGCTGCTCAACTCCGATGCCAGGGTAGTGACCAGGATGGAGATGGAGGAAACGGCGGCCGTGGCCTGGGCAGCGAGGACATACATGCGGTCGGAGAGGGTAGCCGCCTGTCGGTCTCGCGCCCCGGGAAGCTGAGGCTTCTTGGTATTGCTCCACGCAGCCGCACCAGGAGCGAAGTGGGCGGCAAAGGAGGGCTCGAGCGCCGGGATGCCACCCGAGATGTCGCGTTCATAGCCGGACACACGCGTGGCATCAGTCCAGGCGCGAACCGGGGCCTTAGCCTGCTCGAGGGGCGCCACCCAGGTACTCTCGACAAACTTGTCGATATGTTCCATGACAGGGAGGGGCCGCTTGATTCTCCGCGTCGAGAGCTCGAAGCAAGAAATGCCCCAGAGGTTGGTGCAACTCGCCTCAGGCTCTGACGGGAGGGGGATTCCGATGGAGACCGCCGCGTGCTCAAGTATACCGGGGAACACCCTCCGGAATACGAGCGGCTTGGCCCCACCGGAATCCCGGGGCTCATCGTCTGGGGGGCCGCCCTCGCCGCCGGCGGGGGGCTCGGAACCAGACACAGATGAGCCCGTGCGTGGGGAGGGGCCCTGAGAGGCGGGCAACTCCCCACTGTCCTCCGAGTCACTACTATCCCCAGAGTCGTCGTCGGAAGGCTCGGACTCGCAGGAGGGGAGAGGACAGGGGACGGTACTCCGTGCGCGCCAGAAGTCCAGGCGGGCACGCCTGAATTCAGAGGGCAGCAGCGCGCACTGGGAGCACGGCGGGTTGGGAGAGACTCCCTCTTCGGCGTGGCTCTTCCCCAGGCACGCCACACACCGGTCGTGGCGGTCGTCCGGGTCCAAGGCACCACAGCCGCAGTCCTCGACCCGCGGGGCATCTTCTTCCAGAAGAGGAGGGGCGGGGACGTCCATAGGGGATCCAGCAGCGCCGGAGTCCCTCAGAGGTAGGTCGCCGCCGTTCTTCTCGCTCTTCTTCGTATTCTTCATAGTTCTTCAGAAAGGCTTCCTTCAGCTGCTTGAAAGCTCGTCTGAAAATGGGAGAGGAGATTGCTGGGGTTTAGCCACCTTTATAGTAGGTGGGGGGTCTGTGATTGGTTAGGACGGTAAGAGTACATGTTTATCTTCAGATTGGTTGTTGGCATGCCAACATGGGTTACCAATAGGAGCGCTAGCGCCCCCCTATGGGGCGTAGCTCCACGATGTAGAACCACTAAAAGGGAACAACTTATTGACGATTTTCAGCAGACATTGAAAATGATGATAATGACTCGAGTTCAAGAGGTGTTTCTCAGGTTTTGGTTGAAAGCTGAAATCGCCATCATGATTGAACAGAGCAGAGGACTATCTCAGACTGTGGGCGGATAGCCTTATCCTTATCCCACTGACTCTCTTTTAGTGACTGGCATGGTTGTTTAGGTAGGCGGGCTACACTGTGAACCATCTGGCAGGGATGTACTATTCCTGTCATGACCACTAGACTGACCACTAGATGACCTTTCACAAACATAATGAATGCAAAGTATGCTAATGAGGAAGAGATAGATATAATACTTTAATAATCCCAATAGGGAAATTCCCTTGGGGGACTATTTACATTTTCTATCTATCTATCTATCTATCTATCTATCTATCTATCTATCTATCTATCTATCTATGCAGTGGAAAAAAAGAATTTCAGCAAGGTTGGAAAAAGATACAGAGTAGTAAGCATAAAAAAGAGGAAGACCATATGAACAGCATAATAGAATAAAAATAAAATATGTACATGCATACATACATACAGTGTAGAAATAGATATGTCTAGGAGTACATATATATATATATACACATCCATCCATCCATCCATCCATCCAGGGGCCTCATTTATCATTGAGGTACGCCATATTTTACACGGTCTTTTTCGCGATTTCAGGCGTACGCCATTTCCCCCCCCCCCCACATTGCGATCTATCAAGCCGAAAGGGCGAAAATTTAGTCGCCTTTCTACGCGCTTTTGTAGGACACCTCTCAAGTTGTCGTACCGATTTACACGGTTTTCTACACCCTTTTTGAACACAGGGGGAACTGGCGACGCAGGTGGTGCGTCGGTGAATTACAATGTTTGATGGAGAGAATAAGAGCGACAGTTTCTGAACGCACAATCATGTAGGCTAATAGCCCAATTCAGCACAAACATATATCGCAATGCAAGATTAGACGTGTCCTCTAACCGGCTCATTCATGGTCCGATATGGATTTGTTCCCCAAACTAAACCTATGCGCTGTCCCAAACCTTTCCGCGCTATATGTCACACACCTAATGCAGGCACTCCATCAAACGGCAATAATTGACCAATTAGATTGTCATTAATATGTGATCATGTGGACCTGTTTGCTGTTTGGTAAGCATATAAATGACAGTCCTCCTGTGCGTAATGCGAGCCCAAATGAATCCGGCGCTACTCGGCCTACTGGCCGAGATAGAACTCCAAAGAGGTGACGGCGATGGCGACTGCACCCACATAAGGGCACCATCAGTGAATGAATACGTCTATGTGAATCGCTAAAATGTGCACACTATAAATACCCAAATCATATGTGACGCCGACATGCTCATCACAAGTGTAGTGGCACGGTGGCCTGGCTCCACGCATGACTCATCCATCCTGGCGCACAGCAGGGTAGGGGCTAGACTGGAGGCAGGCGCTGCGTGTGACGGCTGGCTTGTTGGTGTGTGCATAGCCAAGATACATATTCTTTGTCTTATTTACTTTAATCTTTATTAGCATTTTCCATCCATACAACGACAATACAATAAAACATAAAAACTTACAATAACAGCTTATGGGTACTTCCATCCATGCAGCTTTTTTTTCTTACTCAAATATGACAATTTTAATATTAGTGGTATCATCACACTTCCTTCTATAATCCATCCATTTTTCCCATCTCCCTTCAAACTTTCCTTCCTGCATCCTCAATGCATAAATAAATCTCATAAATCTCCTCCACAACACCCACCACTGCTCCTTGGTTGGGGGTTCCACCTTATACCAAGCCCTCATTATTGTCTTTTTACTAGCAACCAATAGTACTTTCACTAGGTATCTGTCCCCTCCTTGTACATCATTCTGTTATGTTTGCCAAGATGTATATTCAAAGCTGATAAGAATGAGAACCAGTCAAGACCCCACCACAAAATGAGGACCCAAGCCCTCAGCCCCCTCCCCGTCATGAGGTTTACCAGCGGGGCCAAAGGGCCCACACTGAGGTCATGCGCCAGCTATGAAGACACAAACAAGTAAGGTTCACATTTCTACCATTTTATTGTCTGTTGGTGGGTGACTGTGTGAGGTGTGTGAGTGCGTTTGTGAGTGAATGTGGAGGTCCGTGAGTGTGGTAGTGAGTGACAGTGTGAGGTCCTTGAGTGTGGTAGTGAGTGACTGTGTGAGGTCCGTGAGTGTGGTAGTGAGTGACAGTGTGAGGTCCGTGACAGCATGTGTGAGGGAATGAAGTGCAGTGAGGATGTCCTGTTGGCTCTGGTGGTGTAGTGTGGTGACCTCCACCAACTGCTGCACAACTGCCCCACAACTGCCCCAATCCCTTCTGCCATTTCCCTCTGGGCCTCTAGGGTCATGAGCCTCCAGCACAGCATCTGAGAGGAAGCCCAGCCCTCAGGGACCCTTGAGGCAGGGACGCTGGCAGCCGGAGGTGGAGGCGTGGGCGGTGGAGACGGAGGCGCTGGAGATGGCACTGGAGGTGGAGGCCGGTGCGCTGGAGGTGGAGGCACTGGAGGTTGTGATAGTATTTTAAACTGATCTAGTCAAAAGATTTACCAAGATACGTTCAAAAGGTTAAGTCTGGTTTATTGAGAAAAACAATACGAGCGCAAGGACTTCCTGAAAACGCAACAAGGGTGGTTTCGTCAGCGAAGTGCCGTTTATGGGTATTGCTGTGGCTTATATGCAATCAAAACAAAGGTACAGTGCTTCCAGGATGTGATTGGCTACTCCATTGTACGTCATGTGAAATGGCAGGCATGGCCAAGAGTACAGGCATGTGACATGAGAAAAAGGCGGTAGTTTCTAAGAGGGACAAAGGGATTTGGGGGAGGTGATGAATTACAAAAGGAGTGAGAGGACAAAGGTTTAAGGTGTTTGGATGTAAATTCCTGAACAATCCCCCATTTGTGCCTGAACAGGTACACAAAAATAAAATATAAAATCCAAACACAGTGTAAACAGTCAGCTATGCTATACATGTGGAAAGGAAATAATCTCTCCACTAGGTGGAGCAAAAAAAATAAAATATATATTTTCTTTCCACGTGCAAAATCACGCACCAAAACCCCTTGTTTCAGAAATTTGACAGGAAACAAGATAAAAAAGATGACATGATTATATACTATTTATAGTCTAAGAGTGGACAACCATTCACCAAAAAACTTGATTTAACAAGGCAAAAAAGATAAAATGGTTACCAGTGTAAGAAGGGCAAAAAACCTCTTGGTCAATTTAGAGGAAAAACCCAAACTTATTTATCAACTCATGTTTCAACCATTGTAACTCTTGTAAACAAATATGATATTTTTCAGATTATTTCAAAGTTCATTCACTCTTGTGAATAATCGCATGTGATGTCCTATGGAACATAGCTTCCATGTGTGCGTCTCTGAATGTTTAATGTAGGTTCCAGTGTGTGCGATTAGAGGTGCAGTCATTGCTGTTGAGATTGTCCATGTTGTCATACCACAACCACAAGAAGGAGGTGACCGGCAAGGTCAGTCTCCGATTGCTCATCAGAGGAGAGGAGAGTGTGGCGGTGACTGTCAAGGTCACTCTTGTTCACAGTGTATATCCAACAGTCATTTAGGTGACACTTCTCTTTTGGGCAATAGAATGTCACTGGGGAATGCAAGGCGTCTTCTCTTCTAGATCGCAACTTCAATGTCGCGTTGTTTGAATCAGTTATGTTCAATGTTAGTTGCAGTGTGTGCAGGTGTGTGTGCGTGTGTGGTGCATCTTGTGAGGTCATGGCTGTGGAGTTTCTCCATGTTGCCATCATAACGATCATGAGAAGGAGGTGACCAGCAAGGTCATTTTTCCTCCGATTCCTCGTCAGAGGAGAGGACAGTTGTGGCAGCTCATGGCTTTGGCCTCTGAGCCCTCTGGTTCAGCTGCATCCTTGATCTCCTGGTGTTGGCGATCCCCTGGTGGACCGTCCTCTGCTGTTTGGACCCATCGGCAATGGCTTGCATGGATCCACGAAGTCCTCTCAGATCGCTGTCTGCGTGGTGAGTAGAACCTGGTACGGCCCGAGCCACCTCGGCGAGTTCCAGCTCCTTCGTCTGTGGTCGCGGACCAGGACCCAATCCCCAGGAGAGATGTGATGCAGGAACCCCTCCTTAGCCTCAGGAATGGCGGTCCTCACTCTGTTGAAGACATCCCATGTTTTCTGGCCTGTTCTCAGGCTGCTTATCTGCTCCTGGTAGTCTCTTGTCTCCCCACTGGGCAGGTCCACATAGAGCGGTCAGCCAGCGAGCTCTCGGAAGGTGAGGAGGGAGTCCCTGTCCTGGTTCAGCAGGGTGAAGGTGCGGTGGGACACCACACAGCCAGGGCGCCAGCAGCACGTACAGGCTCTTGAACTGAACCCGGTCCATCCCTGTACTGCTCCACGTAGGGCCGGCCCGGGTCGTGCTGCTGGAGGGCCACCTCGGCGCTCCCGCTCCCCCAGTACAGGCTGATGAAGTGCTTCGTCTGTGGATCCACAGATGAGAGAGACAACAGAGACAAAACAGAAGAGCAAAAGGAGAGTCCTCTGGTCTCCCTGTTCCCCTCCTTGGTCAGGAACGGTTATCAGCAGTCTGTTGGAGATACTCAGAAACATGGTTAAGCGCAAGCTCCTGCTTTGGGGAAAAAATGTTGTTATTCAGTCAGGAAAACTTAAACAGGGTGTCTGTTCAAGTGTCATTTAGAGCCAGTCTGCAGTAGCCTACAGTGACATCAGGGGCAGTGTTAGAATGACTTTAACACGCCCAGTCCCCAGTCATGATCAAGGCAATTGGATTTGGCTTTAGAATTTCTCTCGCGATTTTATGAAAATAAAATAAAATAACCACATTCTCGTCTCAACAAAACAACACCCCCTTAGGGTGAAAGCAAAAATTTCCTGAAGTCAGGATAAAAAATAGAGATGGGGCAAAGAAAATGACACTAAAATGAACTGGCTTCATTTACAATTAACTAATCAAAAAATCCATCAAAGCTTCATTTGTATAGCTAAAAATTTGTATATCTAAAACCTCCCTCTTCTGTCATTTGAGGACAGAGTATTGGGCACCGCTTCGGACAAAATGGTCTCTTCCCTGTTTCATACTTATCTGTCGCTCCCAGTGAGTAGGTGACATGGCGTTGGCCTTGCATCTCACGAACCCCAGATCGCCCATCTGTAGGGAAACAGGCCGGTAACCTTCATCTCCACCTCCGGTCCTGTGCCCGTCTCCTGGTTCGGCATTCACCCATCACTCCCGGAACGACAGTTGTCCCGTCTGAAACAGGGAGAACACTCCAGAAATGTCCAAGAATGACCCTCAAGTCATTCGTGACTCCACACAGTTCATAGCTTCATGCTGGCGAGGGGCAACCACTCCTTGGTAGCCCACACAATGCACTCCAGGAAAATCTGAAAACATCAACACAGAACTTCACAGAAACAGAACATCCTATAGAAATAGACTAAACCTAAATTACTACAAAACAGAACAATCTAACCAAGGAGACGTGTACACACACCTGAATCAAAAACACAGGTGAAATGTAGGCGACATCCTCAAGCTTTATCGAACAAGACCCGCTTAAACAGAAATGATATATAATGCTAAACATCCAGTAACCTCATGTTTTTACATATATCAGAAAGAGAGACAAAACAAACAACAGTTAACCAGACAAACAGCAGGTTCCAAGCAGTCCCCAGGAAGGCATGATCCAGGCTCCTCAAAGACCTGCCGCCCAGGGTCCATAGTACCTGAAAGATAACTCAACAGACTGGGGTCAATATAGCAGAGGGGAAGGCCTAAAGCCAACTCCTCACACACACATCATCATTATGTGAATGAAATTCATACAGTAGAATGCATAAACGAACAGCTTATGGCCATTCATTGACTATTGAAACAAACTCCTGAATCAAACACACATTCAAAACCCTGTCAGACTTTTGAGTTCGCACCAATACCTAAAAGATCCGCTCAGAAAACATTCTTAATAACTTAAGACTCAAAGGCTCTACATCTATTTCATCCTGCCACCATCATGCACAAACCTTACGTCCTCAGCTACATCTGTCTTCTCCTGTTTATTTACCTTAAAAAAAATCTCTCTATCTTGGCTAGTTTAAATCTCCCTTATGGGTTGTTCAAGGGAACTCCAGCAGGTGGCGCTCGACCCCAAATCGGAGGCTCTTCCTTCCTGACCTGTTCGGACGAAATACCTCGTAGAAAGGGGCGCGCTTAACTCGTAGAGAGAAGGGGCGTGGCTAATGGCGGGGGCATTGTTAGGGGGTGTGATCACGGCGCAACGAGTCGAGGGGGGAAAATATAATTTTAAATCAGAGTTATTCTGCTGGGGAAATGGCGGAGAGACAGTCTGCTGAACCTCCTTATCTTTCCTTCCTGATCTAAAACCTATCTCGTGCTACTCTATCCCAATTCTTAAAAACAGACCAGTCTATAGAATTAACAGGCTTTTCCCTTAACCCTCTAGCTGAGCCCGAATCTTAGCTAAGAATTTAACACTAAATGTCAGATGTGGATGTAAGAAATCGAAAATGCTTTAGCACATAACGAAATCTGCCAACAAACGCTCGCAGAATAATGCTTCAGCGCGACAATCTCCTCAGGGCTAGACAAAATGCAAGTTAGCAGTAGAATCCTGTTGCATATAGCATATTTTAATAGCTGGTGTTACAGGGACACCTAGTGGTGCTCCCAAAATGTTGCAGGTAAGACCCGGATGTTGTATGTGGGCATGCGCCGTTATATTATACCTCCATGGCGTGCGCGGGGGAAATTTAAAGAAACAAATCCCTAATAACCACGACGCAGCCTAAAACCCCAAAACAGCAATGAAAGGAAACTTTATGGTTAACTCACGGCGGGAAAGAATACAATTTCGAAAGAAACAAAGACACATTAAATCGCTTAGTACTCACCCAGTCAGCGAAGTCCTTTGTTCTCTAGCTCAATGGCGGATCACCGCGAGAGCGGAGTTTTCCTGCGTCTCCTATCTATCTAGCAGTTTTAACAGTGTAAAAAGTGTACAAAATACTTACAATACTTTACCTGGATCCATGGCGCGCCTAACAAACAATACAAAGCAAGAGCCGAGGCTCAAACAGTAAACACATACCAACACCCCCGTGCACATACAAGACAGAAGACAGCAGACTAACACGGGAACGCAAAACAAAGAACGACCAAAGACGAACAATGACTAACATACGACTAGCATGCTCGAACTGCACCAGCCACTTGGTCAAGGCTAGACCGGATGTCTAGATCCTACCAAATACTGTACAGCCACTCTTGAACTGCACCAGCCACTTGGTCAAGGCTAGACCGGATGTCTAGATCCTACCAAACACTGTACAGCCACTTGGTCAAATCTAACTTCTCGTTAGGTTTACCAAACCACCCGGGATCAAAGGGACAAACGCTTCTACCAGAAACGCGGATTGCCAAACTCTCAATCACGCCCTGTAGCTACCTCCATTGAGCAAAACTCTCTCAACGGGCTCTGCGGTTTTAATCTCACCCGCGACCGGCCAAAGGGAAGCCTGTTCTGAACACTGCTTATACCCTCGTAACGAAACAAGGACGAAGTCAAAGGACAATACGATATAAATATATATATTGCTGTACACAACTTCCTTAGATAGTTACTTACTCATACGTACTAAAATACCCACACTGGGGTTTCTGTTTTCAACAATCCAGACCAACACAAAACTGAACCAAATCAAGGCAAATACAACTCAGAACCATAAGAGGGTTCGTTTAAACGTACCTGTGAGCCTCAAGAATCCAGTGGAAGAACTGAGGAAATAATCTCGGCGTGCGCTCTGGCGCAAGAGAGAAAATTGATTTTCCAACGCCCACTATAATGGACCGACACGTCTGCCGATCAGTTCATCCACTGGAATCCCGAAGCAACACGCAGGCAGTCCTCCCATTACCATCCGCGTCGCCAACTGTGATAGTATTTTAAACTGATCTAGTCAAAAGATTTACCAAGATACGTTCAAAAGGTTAAGTCTGGTTTATTGTGAAAAACAATACGAGCACAAGGACTTCCTGAAAACGCAACAAGGGTGGTTTCGTCAGCGAAGTGCCGTTTATGGGTATTGCTGTGGCTTATATGCAATCAAAACAAAGGTACAGTGCTTCCAGGATGTGATTGGCTACTCCATTGTACGTCATGTGAAATGGCAGGCGTGGCCAAGAGTACAGGCATGTGACATGAGAAAAAGGCGGTAGTTTCTAAGAGGGACAAAGGGATTTGGGGGAGGTGATGAATTACAAAAGGAGTGAGAGGACAAAGGTTTAAGGTGTTTGGATGTAAATTCCTGAACAAGGTCGTGGCGCTGGATGTAGACGCTGCAACCGGCGGGGGCACGACCGTCAGGTCAAGGACCACTGCAGACTCCCCCTCCTCCGAGTCCCACCCCACGTCAGAGTCTGGAGAAACAATTTCAGTCATTTTCTTTGAGTTTGTCTGTTAACTTGATTATGCATTAAACATTTTATTGTGTAGCCATATTCAATTGATAGGTTTTTCTGTTGGCAGCCAAATAAATGCTTAAGTGTGATTTACCGGGTGATTTAGATGAGAGTCTTAATTTCCCAGAGGGGAAAATGTTTAATGTGGTCTAACATTATGAAGTGGTCATCTGTGTTATCGTTCCCTGTTTTTGGTCCTAAATCAATCATAGCCTACCACAGAATGTGTGGAATGTTTGCTTTCCTCACAGCCACATAATACAGCATGTCCGTGTAGCCTACGCCACATACAGGATGCACGAAACGTACAGTAGGCTACCTAAACTGTAGGAGCAATCAGACAAATGTAGGCTCGTACAAATAGCTTACCTTCCGAAGATGATTTTCTTTCCTCGCGTGGACCTCACCAACAAGCACATGCACCTCCGTCTCCGAAAAGTTTGGCCCAGTCCCAATGTCCCCCCTAAACCCTCAAGCCCTGAGCCCTCACAGACTTATTGACGTCACCTGGTAAAGTGGTTGAGTGCGCGAGGCTGCAAGGGCTCGAAGTGGTATAAAAAGGAATGGGACAGCACTTGTGACATCACATTACGTTGACGTGAAAACATATTTCTTACTATTGTGGGTGTGGGGCTTTTTATCAATTTGTCAATTTTACATGTTTTTCTTGTAGGCCTTCATGTAAATTAATTTTGGCCTGAGTCAAATCCCCTTTACATTATCCGAACTCTGTGTTACCCTCAAAACAAGTCTGTTCAACATGTTGAAATCATTTCATTTTGTGGTCATATGCGAACTACATTACTGCCTGTGATTCTTGTTTGTGATGAATCCAAAAGTATTTACTTAAGAATGATAATACATGTTCCTGAACCTCACAACTCTTTCCATATTCATGTTGGAAATCTCAATTCAAAGAACACTGCACCGAAATGGGCGATTAATGTCATACTGCTTTTAACTGGGAAATCATATGATTTAGAGCAACAGAAATCGATGTAATTTATAACCATAGCCTACATATTTTTACACAAATCACATTATACAAACCCATGGGGTTAATAACCCATACTTAAAAATAATGAAACCAAAATAATTATAAGGCTACTTGTGCAGATAAGCAAGTCCAGCTAAAAACATGAAAACATTTTGTTTTGTAACGTGAACGTTAGGGTTGTTTGATCTGTCCGTGCTTGTTTATTGGCTGTTCTTCAGGTAGCCCCGTGTTTCACGTCACAACGATATGAACTGTGGGTAATTCCCTTAGGCGAAGTCTGCAGAAGTGCAGACTTACGGTAAGGGGGCATAAAGGGCTCAAAATGTCTGCCAGAGAGCCCTCATGCACTTGCCGATTTGACATTGGGACACCCCTAAGCCCTCGCGGACTTCGCGGGAGCGCGCCCTTAAGTCTGCGAGTCTGCAAGGGTGGACATTGGGACTGGGCCTTTCTCTTCTTTCCGCGTTTTTCCATAAACGTATTTGTCTTTCCTATGCTCCACGCTATATTGTGTCGGTTCCTTCCGGGGTATCCACGTTGTGCGCTGTCATAGTTTTGACCATATATGGTTGAATTTGGGCGTGGAGAGGGCGGAACACGGGGCGCGTGCGCGTACGCTCTCTTCTCCGCCAGCGTCGGATTTTTCGTGCAGGAAATGGCGCAGCAGCGTGTACGACATTTTTGTATAGATCCGAAAAGCGTGTAAATTCTCGTCGTACGCTACTTTTCGCATTTTCGTCGTACGCCCTCTTTTACACCTGAATTTACACGCTCTTTGATAAATGAGGCCCCAGGCTGTATAGATGTATCTAGTAATACACTTATATGTACATACATACATGCACATCTCCACCACCCTTGGAATACTCAGGCACTGTTAGGCAGTCTGATGGCCGCTGGCAGAAAGGAACGTCTGAACCGCTCAGTTTTGCACCTGGGTGGGAGAAGCCTGTGGCTGAAGGTGCTCCTCATCTGCCACAGCTCGTCATAGAGGGCATGGGAGGGGTTGTCTAGAATAGACTTCAGTTTGTCCCTCATCCTCCTCTCCACCACAGACTCCAGACTGTCCAGTTGTTGCCCCACAACAGTGCCGGCCTTCCTCACCAGCTTGTTCAACTTGTTTGACTCCCCAGACCTGATGCTGATGTCAGCAGGCCATGGCAAAGAACAGTGTTGTGGCTACCACAGACTGGTAGAACATCTGAAGAACAGTCTACTCTGTCCCTTCATGTAGAGGGCCTCAGTGTTGTCAGTCCAGTCCAGTTTGTTGTTCAGGTGCACTCCCAGGAACTTGTATGAGTCCACCATCTCAACTTCCACCTCCCTGATGGTGATGGGTAGTCCTTCTGAAGTCCACCACCAGCTCCTTGGTCTTGTTGATGTTGAGTTGGAGCTGGTTCTCCTCAGACCAATCAACAAATCTCCTGACCATGTCCCTGTACTCCTCATCGCCTGCCTGAAGCCCACAATAGAGGAGTCACATAGACCACTGGAAGGACACTTCGACATATGGACAGGAGGAGGCGGGATTCGAACTGCTGACCCTGTGATCATTGGACGTCCCGCTTTCACAGCTGGTCAGGAAACTCCAAAACATTTTCCCCGAAAAAATATGTCTCTGAGTTTGATGTCTACAGTACATAGAACCTGTACTCAGTCTATCCCAAGAAAACCTCCCCGGATTGAGAGCGACGATGTCATTCCAAATTCTAAAATTAAATGTCCTATCCACAATAGAGGAGTCATATATACCACTGGAAGTGACACACTCCAGAGCTGTGGCTGAGGTCGGAGGTGTAGAGGCTGAACGGGTGACAGGACTGTTCCTTGGGGGCGCCCGTGGTGCTTATCGCCACAGGGGACAGGCAGCCCTGCAGGTGGCCATACTGGGGCCTGCCGGTGAGGTAGTGTGATCCAGACCACCATGTCGTGGTCGACCCGCATTGCTGGGAGCTTCTCTGCGTGCCGGAAGAGGAGGATGGTGTTGAACATATTGGAGAAGTCAAAGAACATGACTCTTACTGAACCTCCTGGCCCCCCGGGTGGGAGTGGCTCTGTGGAGGGAGATGATGGCGTCGTCCTCGCTGATTCGGGCCCGGTACACAAACTCCAGGGGGTCCAGGAAGTTGCTCACCACGGGCCTCAGACGCTGCAGAATCAGTCTCTTGAATACCTTCATGACATGAGACTATCTATCTATCTGTATCTATCCAT
>NC_140253.1:14254126-14266626 GCF_949987555.1 Borostomias antarcticus
AGAACAAAAGAGATTGCACCTCTGAGGTTGTTTCAAGTACAGTTGAAATGTGCCGGACAAAGGAAGAACCCAAAGACGGCCCCATGTCCGGAGGGGGCAGAACCCAGCGACACCAATTGACCTATCACAAAGACAAGCTTACCAGATCTGTGTTAAAATGTACCTCCCTCGTATGCAAAATTGTTTATCGTGTGTTCATTGGCCTGAAGCCAAAGTATATCAACTGGGATACCACCTACTGTAAGTCAGTGATGCCGACATTCGACCTGTACAGGCTTACTCAATAAATTTGGTTTAAACTGCATTTTTCTCCAGAAGATTCTTTTCACGTTATTCTGCCGACAAGAAGAAACAACATATTGGCGATGGTGATTGGGATGGCGATTCTAAGCCCGATTTCCAAGACCCTTGAAAGACAGCGAGATCAACTAAACTTTTTGTGAACCTAACGGCCAAGGAGGACAAGAGGGAACGACCTCGCGAGTCTTGATCGAGGTAAACCGTCTTGCGAATTATTTTATGCTTACGCCATAAAGAACTTCCAATAAATAAGGAGAAATAGATTAAATTGTGTACGCATTGTTGTGCTGACTCGGTATGGGCATTGTCTTAGAAAGACGCATACGAGTGCGCAGAGGTTAGAGAAAGACGGGAGCTCCAGAGTGGGGTTCCGTGTCTCTAAAAAAAACCGGTTAAATTAAATGCATAGGATTGCATATTCTTGTTAAATGTGTGAGGTACCAGTATGTAAAAGCAGGCTAAACCGGAGTCCTGTATTGTCTCGTTTTAAAGTACGTTTTTAGCAGTCTGCTATTTGTCTTGTGTAAAATGTTTATTGTCTATTGTAGATATTTGAGATTGGTTTAATCTTACTTTCTGAATGAAAGGTTGAGGGAAGGAAGTTTCCTTGTGGTCTCCTCCACGTGGGTGATTGATACTGTAAGGCCTGTATTGTGTGTGTGCCTGCGTCTTTGTTCTCTCCTCCACGTGGGACTGGATATTGTAGGGCTGTGTGAGGTGTGAAAGTTGAGGTGTGAACGAGAGAGTGAAAGGAGAGCGTGCGTTGTGGGTTTTGTGCTTTAAAGTTTAAAAGTTGAGATTGTGTGTTTGTTGGTTTTATACATTGTAAGGTTTGAAAGTTGAGTTAATGTAAATAATATTGTGCTGATATTTCTTGTTTAATTGTCTTTTGTGGGTGAGGCTGCTCCCCGTACTCTTGAGTTGTAAAAATTCCTAGCCCTCATTAAACCACAGCTGGCTGTGGGGGGAGGGGGGTCTGTGATACGCGGTCACTAGACAATAGGTTTTTTTCAGTCTCAGGTGAGGCGGGCAGTGACCATTTTCTCTATCTCTTTCTTGTTCTATCTTTCTTTCTCTCTTGCTTCTTTCTCTTTCCTATCTTTAGAAATTAGGGAACGATAATTCATCCAGTGGGTCGTGCGGTGTATGGGACGACTGGATTAGATAGAATAAAGTTAATTTATAAATCAATAAGGGATGTTGAACCCGGGCCAGGTGGACACTGATCGAGAAATCGGTTATTCAGCACTCAAACCCTAGCAGCAATCCACTAGTCGATCATACCCTTTTGTTACTTAGATCCTTCTCAATCCTTTAATAAATTGTGGATGGAATAGTGTAACTAAGGTGAGGGACAGTTCATATTTCATTCTTTCTTCTTTAATTTTGCTGTCCTATGCCTCCATCTAGTGGTCATCTATGGGTAGCAGTTCACGCTGGTTTGGTTGTGTTGATTCTTTAATTTTGCTATGCCTCCATCTAGTGGTCATTCATAGGTAGCAGTTCACGCTGGTTTGGTTGTGTTGATTCTTTAATTTTGCTATGCCTCCATCTAGTGGTCATTTATAGGTAGCAGTTCACGCTGGTTTGGGTTGTGTTGATTCTTTAATTCTGCTGTCCTATGCTGCCATCGCGTGGCCATTGTTAGATATGACCGCTTTCTATATTTGTTTTGAGTATTCGTGTGTTTTATGACAGTTTGACTTTAGAATAATGGGTTGTTAATAGCACATTTATTTTTAATTATAAATGCTTTTTATTAATTGTTGTTTTTCCCTTTGCCCAAGTAAATCGGTTCTGGCTGAACCTGGAAAGGAGGGTTTTTTGGCCCTGATTCAACTGACCATCTCAGACCAATCCACCTCAAGACCATCCATCCATCCATCCATCCAATCCATTCAAAGGGGGATTCCTTTGCATATCATCCGTCTCCTGCTTCAAAAAGTAAGCCTGATTGCTGGTTAATACTCATTGATTGAATTAGATTGGCTGTCTTATTTAATTGTTTTGAGTTATTGCTATCTATTCAAGGCTTGCTGTTGTATTATATGGTGATGTTATTTGGTTTGATTACTTAATTTGGTGATAAGGATACATGGTTTAAAGGGTGCTTTATTATTAATGGATGTAGATGGTTTGGTGTTGATTTTTGTGGTCTTTGAGTAATTAATGGTCTGTTTGATAGTTGGTTTAGAGGTGTCTTGGTTGTCCTTGGTAGAATAAGCATTGGTTTATGGATTTGCTTTAAGTATAGTGATATAGACGTACATACATATATTACGCTTTGCATATTGTGTGTGTGTGGAGTGAAAGGACTGAGTGAACGGACAGTAGGACTCAACTTGCTGACAGGCAAAGTGGTGTGTACATTTCGATGTATACGTCAAAACCTTTTTTATTTTAATTCATTATTTTCTGGCATACAGCGATTAATGAGGGGATTGTCCTCTGGTGCACAATACCCTAAGCTTGCGTCAAACCGGGCTTTGTGGTTTTTAATTTGTAGCAATTAAAAGTGCTTAAATGGGACCGATCGCTTCCTGTGCTGAAGACTAGGGTTGAGATTGAGCAAGATTATATCTGGTTAGGAAGTTTAGTCAGAGCAAGGGTTGTCCTATGTCCGTGAGTGATTGAGTGTTTTTGTTTCTTTATCAATTGCCTAATTGATAGAGTCTATTTGTGCACGGTTGGAATCTTGAGAGGCTTATAATAGTCTCGAGTCTTATCGGTCTATCGATCTTCGTGGATTCCAACATGTCATCAGACACAGACGTTAATGTGCCCATGCTCACACCAGTAGAACAACTCAAACGCGATTATCCAATACTGAAGGGCATCGATGATATATCCAAAAGCTGGGCACGGAGATGGTCTGACATACCACGGCCTTGGCCGTCTTCAGGAAGTTTTGATGAAGGACTCATTCAAAACATGCGTGTTCTGGTCGAGGCGCACAAAGCTCACCAGAAGACGGGACGACGAGGTAAGGCTCGAAAAGAAAAGAGAGATGCCGAACTCGCAGTCTTGACACTGTTCGGTAAAGTAGGGAGGAGACAGAAAGCAGCTGTGGAGGCGGCAGCTACCGCAGCTCTAACCATAATAGAGGAGGCCAATGATAAGACGGACATACTACAGAGTATAATTGATGCGCCATTCTCTCATACGGCTCCAGTCTTGACTCCGCCTCCTTATGAAGCTCAGGAGGAAACTACTAAGGCTTACCCACAGCTACCCGTGCTAAATACAGAGGGAAGATATGTCATCAAAGACGATAATAATGACATTATGCAGACGGGAAATGCCAGGACGACCGTTGTGACTCAGCCTGATGCGAAGAGCAAAACCAAGAAAGCAGATAAGCCTCCGGCATCAGCTGAAAAGAAGAAGAAGAAGAAAAGCAAAAAGGGCAGACACGAAAGTGACAGTGGCTCTTCTGAAGAGGAAGGAGCGGATATTGGAGGATATAGTGAGCGCATCAGACAGATTATGGCACGCGCTGAGAGAAGAGGGAGAAAGGACCAAGAAACAGACTCTAGTAGTAGTAGTGAAGAAGAGAGCGAGGAGTCTGACTCGGATGATGGTGCGAGAGCCAAGGCACAGGTGAATAAGGAGCTGAGAGATATGGAAAAGAAGTTGGATTCCATTAACGCGTCAAGGACTGAACTTGAATCTGAACTATCTGCAGCTAAAAAGGGTGATGATGTGGCTCACTTAGAAGATGCATTGAGGGATCTCTCTGCAGTTCGGACGGAGGTGCAGACACAAACACGTCAGATGGAAAAGGAGCTGGAAAAGCATGACCTTCGTCCAAGACCCAGCAAAACTGAGGAGAAAAGTGGATCGGGAGGCACACGTAAAACAAAAAAGAAGAGCAAGAGGAAGACTAAAAGTGACGGGAAGATGTTTCCGGTGGTGGTTAGGGGTGCTCATATGAACTACCAGCCCTGGCAGGCTAGTGACATGTCTGCAATCTTGGATAAACTGCCAATTCTCCAAGATGGCGCTCATCCCTGGACGACGAAGATTGATCAGCTATCACAAGGCATCTCACTCGCAATGGGTGACATCAAGAGGATCTTGTCTTCAGTACTAGGAGTACCGCCAATGGAGGAAATTCTAGAAAAGGCTGGAATAGGAAGATGTGCTCATACAGCAGTTTATGATGCGGAACTTTTCGCTGCCAATAGAGGACGTTTGTGGAGAACCCTGAAGGAGATGTATCCTACCAATGTACACCCAGATAACATTATCTTCGACGCTTTAGGTAACACAGAGAATCCCAGAGCATATGTGGCACGTGTTTACCAACAGTGGAGAGACCTCATGGGAAACGATCCTGAGGAGCACAAGTTGGAACGCGCTATGCTGCGACTGAAGCTCCAGGAAGGCCTGCCGCAGTCCGTGAGGAGTAAATTGGGGGAAGTGGTTGGTCTTGGGTCTATGGTAAAGAATATCTACATTGATCATATCGCTCATCTAGTGGAGCATCACAGGAAGAAGGAACGGGCCCAGAAGGACCAAGATGAAGAGACGATGAGGAAACTTGCCCAAACACAGTTAATGGACGGGAAACGGAGAGAAAAGGAGAAGAAGCAAGCTGTCGTCCTACAGGAACCACAGCCACAGATCCAAGCACCGCCGCAGTTCCAAATGCAGCCACAACTCCAAGCACCGCCGCAGTTCCAAATGCAGCCACAACTCCAAGCACCACCGCAGTTCCAAATGCAGCCACAACTCCAAGCACAGCAGCAGTTCCAACCACAACCACAGTTCCAACCACAACCGCAGTACCAACCACAGTCACAGGTTCAACTGCAACCGCAGCAACAGCCAATGATGCAGCCTCCAGCTCCACTCCCTGCTTCTCAACAGCCTCAGGCATGGAGAGGCGGAGGAAGAGGATTCTTTAGAGGAAGAGGGAACTTTGGTCGTGGGGGAAGAGGAATGATGCAACGTCCAAGCGATGGATTGTGCTTCAACTGTGGACAACCTGGACATTTAGCTCGTAATTGTCCCGGAGGAACTCGTGGAGGCGGCCAGGGCAATAGAGGAGGATGGGTATCAGTTCCTATAGATAGTATTGACTTTTCATGTGCTCAAAAGCAGGAGTCTACTGGGGGTCCAGTTAACCCCTACGGAGGCCCGGAGCCCGGTGGGCTCTAGGGCTGCCCGGAGAATCCGAAGAGGGGGTGTGAGCTAGTGGTGTTGAGGCCAGATGAGGATCCAGCTATTTGGGTAGAAATCAACGGTCGACGAACAAAGATGATCGTGGATTCTGGAGCAGCCTATACTTGTGTCCAGCCTCGAGACGCCACTCACCTCCAAAAGTCTGGTCAATTTGTTAGGACAATCGGATTTGAAGGGATTAAACAGCTCATTCCCACTACGACTCCAGTGGTGCTCAAGTACAAGGATCAGCAGGCTGTAGTATCTGTTCTTGTATCAGAGAAAACACCTATTGGTCTGCTTGGAAGAGATGCTCTGTGTCAATTAAAGCTAACCATCAAATGCACAGCTGACGGCTTACAAGTGGAGGTACCTTCTAAAGACAAACGACAATTCTTTGTGACATCTGGACCTCCAATGGTCTATTGGGTAGGAAATCTCAGTGAAGACCTGATGGAACCGGCAAGAGTTTGGGAGAAATTTCTCTTGGCTAACTTGCCTGCTGCTAAGCGACCTGATTACCCTCCACATTGTACTCTTCAGTATTTTAAGGGTGATGCTAGTCCAATCCCCGGTGACTGGTTGAGGAGTCAACCAGATCAACTTCAGCTCAGCTCAGGGTGCATTATTCTGGGACCAGAGGGTGCAGCCATGAAAATAGCATCAAACGACTACCTCAACAGCGAATACACGGTTGAGGATGGCATACCACACGTGACTCTGTTGGTCTCTGAGGACTGCAGCCAGATGCATATTGCTACGATGATGAGACGTGCTGAACTGACCACCTTTGTGCCATTAGTGGAGAATCGGTCTGTCTGGATCAGTGAAGACCGACAGTTTCTTAAAGTCATGATCTCTGCACAAGGCATGGGAGAACCACAGGCAGTGACACTGACGGACGAATCAGTATTCTCCGTCCATCCTGCTAGGGACTTTAAGGAGGAGATGTTGCAACAGGTGCCGGAGCACCTTTGGGCTCAACACAGTACGGATATTGGATTTGTGAAATCAGCCCAACCGGTCAGAGTCCAGCTCCGGCCAGGAGCAAGACCACCTTGGAAACCACAATATCCTCTGAAGGATGAAGCAGTTGAGGGTATTAAGCCACAGATCAATGGATTGTTGAAGGCAGGGGTCTTAAAGATAACCCAGGACCCCCAGAGTAATACGCCACTGCTGCCAGTCAAGAAGCCGGATAATTCATATCGTCTGGTTCACGACCTAAGGGCGGTCAATGATGTGATCGTCAGTTTTCCAGCAGAAGTGCCAGATCCACATGTGCTCCTTTCCGCAGTTCCTCCTGAGGCTACACATTTCACTGTAATAGACCTGTGTGGAGCTTTCTTTAGTGTGCCCTTATGTCCAGAGTCACAGGGCTACTTTGGTTTTACTTATGAAGGCCGGCATTTTCAATATACACGCTTGCCAATGGGGTATTCTCATTCTCCCCATCACTTTAATCAAGTCTTGAAGGAGGACTTGGCCGGGTTGAAGGGTCAGCTCGATAGTACTGTCCTGCAGTATGTTGACGACATTCTCTTGTGTGCAACTGATGAGGAAACCTGTCACAGAGACTCAGTGAAACTCTTGCGGATCTTGGCTGAAAATGGGCATAAGGCTTCTCAGAAGAAATTGCAATACTGCCAAGACCGTGTTGTCTACTTGGGACAAGTAATCTCCCATGGTCATCGAAGGATTTCTGACGACCATCTGGACGCCATCAAACAGGCCCCGAAGCCGCGTACGGCAAGAGAGATGTTGAAGTTTCTGGGCATTTGTGGTTATTCATCTGTGTGGGTTGAAGATTATACCCGGCTGACAGAGCCTTTGAGGGCCATGGTGAAGAATGCGGGTTCTGATAACTTGAGTGTTTCTCTCACATGGACGCATGAGGGACATTTGGCTTTTGAGACTATCAAGTGTCGTCTCTTGGAAGCACCTGCATTGGCGCTCCCGGACTATTCAAAAAACTTCTTGCTGTATGTCTCGTCATCAGAAGGAGAGAGACATGCCTGTGCTGTTCTTGCCCAGCTCACAGGTATTGGGAGGAACCCACAACCCATAGCGTACTATTCAGTTGCTTACTCTGGAGTGGAGATGGGCCTTGCACCATGCTACAGGGCATTGGTTGGTGTTTACTTGATGTATGAAAAGGCATCCGCTTTGACTATGGGATATCCGGTCACTATTCTCACTCATCATAGTGTTAGGAATCTCTTGAATTTTAGCAAGTACACACTGACGGCTTCCAGGATCAGGGACTATCATCGACTACTGGAACAGGAAGATGTTACCCTGGTACGGTGTGATACAATCAATCCAGCAGATACGATGCCGACTTCAGAAGATGGGAGTCCGCATGATTGCGTAAGAGAAGCTGAAAAATATTCCAAACTTCGCTCAGATCTACAGGCACTCCCTTTGGAGAACTCGGATGTGGAGTACTGGACAGATGGATCTTGTTACCGGATAGGTGACAAACTGTGCGCTGGCTATGCCGTTGTCAGAGCTCATGGTCTTGAGTTTGTGACGGAGAGAGCTGAGGTGCTTACTCAGCCTTGCTCAGCTCAGCTAGCTGAGTTATTTGCCCTTACTGAAGCTTGTTTACTGGCTGAAGGTAGGAAGGTGACGATCTACACGGACTCAGCGTACGCCCATAATGTTTGTCACTTCTACGGAGCAATTTGGAAGGGGCGAGGATTCAAGAAGACGGATGGCTCTCCGATACGACACCAGGAACAAATCATGAAGCTGCTGCAGGCCATGATGAAACCGAAAGAGATTGCTATCGCAAAATGTGCAGCACACAAATCGGATGCTTCAAGAGTGACACAGGGGAACCAGGCTGCTGATTCGGCCGCGAAGGCTGTCACAGGGGCGGACAAGCCAGGTGATGTCCTTCTGGTGGCTTATCAATATGACTTGGAGGAGAAGATCACTCTTGAAGATGTTGTTTTGATGCAGGAGGAAGTGTCTGTGCTGGACAAGAACCTATGGGTGTCCAGGGGGGCTAGTAAGGATGGAAACGGACTGTGGAGGAACCATGAAGGTTTTGTGGTTGCCCCGCCACATTTGTTGACCTTGTTGATCCAGGAGGCTCATGGGCTTGCCCATGTGTCTAGGGGGGAGGTGAAGAGAAAGATCACGAAAGAATATGGATTCTGGGCTCCGTACCTACTTGAACGGATCGATCATGTCATTGGACGGTGTATGATTTGTTTGAAAAACAATGTCAGAAGAGCAGTGCCGACCATTCCAGGGCACATCCCTACACCAAAGGGTCCAATGTCACACCTTGTTATCGACTACGTGGATATGATAAATCGAATTGAAGGGAAACGATACATGTTAGTCGTGGTGGATCGATTCACAAGATGGACAGAAGCGTGCCCTACAAGAAGAAAAGATGCACAATCAGTGGCTAAGTTTCTGTGTCGTGAGGTCATTCCAAGATTTGGTATCCCGGATAGGATCTCATCAGACAATGGAAAGGAATTTGTGGACAAAACTGTGAGACTCATTCTACAAAAGTTGGGAATCAAACAACGTCTAGGATGTGTCTATCACCCACAAAGCCAGGGAATTGTGGAACGCATGAACCTAGCCCTGAAGAACCGTCTTGTTAAAGTTTGTCAGCAGACAGGACTGAATTGGATGGACGCTCTTCCCCTTGCCTTGATGGCTTGTCGGTCCAGTGGACTACGGGAGTTAAACATGACACCACATGAATTGCTCACAGGAAGAACCATGCCCACGCCATGCTTGAGAACAAGTGGGAAAGGTCCAAGTCTGTCTTTGTTGGAAGATGATATGAAGATGTATGTGAAGTACCTGACAAACATTCACAAGAACATCAGCACCTATGTCGCTCAAAAACAGGCCCAGGTGCTGGAAGAGGAGTTAATCAAGGAAAAGGAGAACGCTATTGTACCAGGAGATAAAGTGTTCATCAAAGTCTTTCGCCGAAAGTGGTTTAACAGTCGACGAGAGGGACCGTGGACTGTGGTCAGATCCATAGGGAACGCAGTCCAGGTTGAAGGTTCTCCTACTTGGTATCACCTGAGTCATTGTGTCAAAGCTCCGAATGACGGGTTCGAAGACGAAGGAGATTCCCCATTAAGTCAGGAACATGGAGATTCACCCAAACCCAAAGAAGATTCTGGTGATGAAGAGGGTGCCAAAGATCCTCAAACTGAGAAACAAGATGAAGAGCCAAGCTATGTTCATGATGATGATGAAGCTGATTGTGTGGATACACCTGCTCCAAGCCATGCCAAAACTCACACTCCACCCAGTGATGCCGACGGGAAGTTCGTCGACGTCGACTTACGATTTGCCCCAAATCAGATGGACACGGCATCCGAGGATGATGAGACCAGAGAGTTGAGGCCAGCCAGGACAAGGACAAAGCCTAAATGGCAGAAGGACTATGTCACCTAGCATGGCAACGGTGATCCTGAACCGGATGAAACAGTAACTGATTTCCTTTGAAGCTGAATTATGGAGTACAGTCATGCTTCTATGTGACTGTTTAGCTACAACGCCTATATCTTTTTAGTTTTGGAACGTTTCCATGGTTACTGTGCCTCCTACTGAAATGTTTAGGGAGGTTGATCACGTTCATTCAATTCCTGAATACTCTGGAGCGTGGAATATTTTTATTCAGATAGAATATGTTGTGTTATGTTGCCTGATTATTGTTGCTTTGATTTTTGTTGTAATATTCCAGTCTTGAGAAATTGGGTGATGCGTGATGTTGAGACAAGAGTGAATGTTTGTGCTGATCAATTCAGTACAGAAGTTCGTTATGATGGTAGAGACATTCAGTTGTGGACTTACACAACCCCCGTTTAGAAGTTATATGAGTAAATCTTTTTCTCCTGCCTCCCAGGTGAAAGGTGCCATAGTGGACAAGACCTTAATGCAGAAGAGGTCCGCTACACTTTCACTGGAATTCAAGGTTTAACTGAAAGAACATAGTGAGGGTGTAGAGATGGATTTACGTACTCTGATATGTGGGCTGTGGGGTGTTTTATGTTGTGTCCGTCCAGTTGTCAGCCGTTCATTTGGACCAATAGTCTCCTACAAGGAACAGTATTCTATGGAAATGTTTGTTTCTTCGGGTAAACAGATCACAGCACGAGGACAGAGAAATCTGTTTTATGATTGGATGAAGTACACTTCTAGACAGGTTAGCAATTCTACGTGTATCGTCTGCCACAATGCCAACAAAACCCCTCGAGTGCTCCCTTTTCCTTATCGGCCTGACGATTGTATCTACAACTGGAGGGAAGGAGGGGGAGGATGTTATATCCATTGTTTCCTTGCTTTCCTTCCTATCCTTCGGTCCACACCTTATGTGGCCCCATGGTGTAGAAATTGGCCGTTGCTTACATTAGCAGGCAATTCTTTTGTACCACCGATAGTCACGATCCCAAAAGATTTGGTTTTTCCTTTCTGTCTTATGCGCATGGAAAATCAGCATCTGCTGTCGTGTTCTGATTATGTACCGGGTAGACAATGTTTCAATAGGACAGACCTTCCGATGAAGTGTAAAGAGGTGTATGGTGTGGGTAGTTATGTGATTACTCGGGTGGCGGACAATGGGACTGTACTTCGGTATGGGTTCTGGACTCAAGGTAATCTGGCAGTGGGTACACGTTCGGTAGCCGATGTTTTTTGGTATTGTGGGAAAGGTTCACGGATTCAGGATGTTTTAGCTCCCAAGTGGTTAGGTGTGTGTGCGCCGGTTATGTTATCAAGTACTCTCTCTGTGCTGGCTTTGAATGAGGGGCCGACGAGGGCAAAAAGAGACCTTAAAGATTTGTTGTACGTACATGATCAGGATGTTGTCATGGGACCATTTGGGCCTGAGAATATACCCCATCAGTTTTTGGCGATGTCCGAAGTGTCTTTGCCGTACAATCCTGTCTTCTTTCCCGAGTCTAATGGTCGGTGGATTAATTACTTATGGTACAATCAACAGAGATTCATTAATTTCACCATTAGGGCTTTAGATCTGGTTAAGGAACAGTTGCATGCTACTTCTTTGATGACTTTACAGAACAGGTTTGTCTTGGACACCATCTTGGCGGAGGAACAAGGGGTCTGTATGAGAATTGGCCCTGAATGTTGTTCGGTTATTCCGATGCACTCTGGTCCTGAGGGTAATTTAACAAAGGTGATACGGTTGTTGGAAGGTTTGAGAGATGAGCATGTCCAGAATACTGTTGGTGGGTCTGATTCTTGGTGGAGCTGGTTACGGCTTGATACGTGGAAGGCCCTGTTGATTAGGATGGCTCTGATACTCTCATCGGTTCTGTTCTTGTTCATGGTTTTGACATGTTGTGTGATTCCCCTGCTCCGATCTATGGTTCAGAAGATGGTGGGTAGTTTAGCTGGACAGCTTATCGTTACTACAGCAGGGGTGGCCTTTGAGGGCTCTGAGGGCATGGAGAGGGACCTTTTGGGTTCTGGGAGTGTGGGTGGCAGTGATTCTGATGATGACCTTTTTGGTGTTGGAGTTTGTCCTTAATCTGATAGGATTGATTGGGATTTATTGGGTTTAGGTTATGTTTTTATTTTTGTTATGGGGGTCTATGTGTTTTTATTGTTATGGGCAGCCATAAGCTGTTCTTTTATGTTTTGTCAATGTGTTTTTCATTTGTCCTGTTGTTTTGCCTGTGAGGGGTGGCCTTTGGCCCCCTGTCATTAACCTCGGTTTGTGTTGAGTGTTGTTTTACAGGTACCGCGGACCCTGGGGGCCGGGCCCTAGCCATGCCTGATTTATGCCATCCTGGGGGCTGACGGTCATCTGTTGTTTGTATATTGTTTTCTTGTTTAATCCTTTTTACCTTTAATATGTGTTGGTGTATGGGGTTACTTGGTGATTTGCAATATGAGATATTTTTGTTATAAGGGTATCTTGTTTGTCAGGCTGCAGGGGGTCGTCTACATTTCACCTGTGTTTCTGATTCGGGTGTGTGTACACGTCTCCTTGGCTGGGGTGCTTTGTTTTCTGTATAGTTCTG